>NC_044306.2:201831452-202042894 GCF_007474595.2 Lynx canadensis
GAATAGGGGCTGCGTGTGTTAGTTCTCCGTAGATCTCCACTGGGGCCTCCGACAGTGCAGGAGTCAGAGGTCTGGGGTTTGGGAAGGCGCCCCCCCCCCCCCGCAGAGGACTCTGATTGGGATCAGAGGGCCCCGCCTCTGGTCTTGGTCATGTCGTTCACAGTCAGTTTTGTGGCGTTGGGCCAGCGACTTCGCCTTTTCCTCGTCTGCAGAGATAATGTCCACCTTGCCCATGCTTGTGAGGGTCGATAGGATGAGCGTGGGGACGCCGTCGGCGTCCAGTGGGGGCTCAGTAAAGGTCAGTGGCTTCTCCTGTTCCGGCCCTCCCTCATGGCCGCACCTTCACTCTGGTGGGTGGGTAAAGCGAAAAACAAAACAACAGAAAAACGCTTTGCTGCAGGTGGTCCCTGTGGCTTGGAAATTGCGAGTGGCAAAAGCCTCGGATTCCACCCAAAGTGGCTTTAAAAGTATTTTTTCAAATTATAAAAATAACTCATGAAAAAATACCCAAATGGTAGACGTCGCGGGAGAGTAAAACGGGAACGTCTCTTCACCTTAAGACTTCACAGTCTCTCGTGGCGAGGGCCTCTGACAGTTTAGCGCCCACCCTCCCAGGCCTTCCTCTGAGCCAGACCACCTGCAAACAGATGTCACCCACATCGATACGGTTATCACAGCGTCACAGGCCGTGCGAGCTGTGCAAATTCTCGCTGGTGCGCACACCCCAGCTACTCAGGAAATCCGAGCAAGTAACTCAAAGGCACAGTAGGCTGTGCTTTGTCAGAGAGCACCGCCCGCGTCCTGAAGCCCGTGTCCCACTGACCCTGGGCTCTGGCGGTGGCGTCTGCAGTCTGGTGGGCTGTGTGTGTGTGTGTGTGTGTGTGACCCGAACGCGTTTCGTGGTCCTGGCCGAACGGAGGCGGCTTCCTAGGAAGACCCAGAGGGGTGGCCCTTGGGAACTTTCAAATGCTCCTGCCCTTCTCTGGGCAGTTTAGGGTGTTGACACAAAGACAGTGGCAGCCCAAAGGGCACTCCTCTTCCCACTGACCTAATCCCCAGGGGAAGACTGAGGTGGTTTGTTGTTGTTGTTGTTGTTGTTGTTGTTGTTGTTAAGCATTTTATAATCCCTTTAACACTGTCGGAGCAGCATGGGAGAGCCTTCCTCTGGCCTTTTCCAGGTCTGGCTGGCTTGTCTTATGCTGCCACTGGGCCTGGGGAGGCAGAATCAGCAGGTGCAGGGGCGGAAAACATCTTCCCTTCCCTTCTGGGTGCTCTTTCTGGTCTAGTAATTAAATAGACATAAGACAGATGAACAGGAGAAAAACTAATGTTGTACGTACGGGGGACTCCAAGAAGTGACCAAAGCAGGTGGCTTTTATACCTTTTAGGCAGAGAGGCAAGAAAACTGTGAAGAATTGATGAGACGAGGGGGGTTTGGACTTGGGGCCGAAAGTTAGTGAAAAGGAGTAAGGTTTGTTTTTACAGCCCCGTCGGCCCCAAATTCCCCGTCTCTGGTGATAAGGCAAACGTCTGTCCTCCTGGTGCAGGGAGGGTGCCTCTCACACAGGAGACTCATTTCCTGCTTTCAGGGGGACAGGCAGGGCCACGGCGTCCTTGCTGCTTCTGAGAGACTTTAATTCATGATCGTCCGTGTGCCAAAGTGGCATGTTCGGAGGCGGCATTTTCTGTGCTCCTTCACAGACGACTGCAGAGGACTCCAAGAAACCTCGGATCGGAGGACAGTAAGGCTGTTCTTTTTTTTTTTTTTTTCTTTAAAAGTTTTCTCCAATGCTTATTTAATTTTGAGAGAGAGACAGAGAGACAGAGCAGGAGTGGGGGGTGGGGGGAACAGAGATTGGGAGACACAGAATCCGAAGCAGGCTCCGGGCTCTGAGCTGTCAGCGCAGAGCCCGATGGGGACTGGCACCCACCGACTGCAAGATCATGACCTGAGCCGAGGTCGGCTGCTTAACCAACTGAGCCACCCAGGCACCCTGAGAGTAAGGCTGTTTCAAACCTTCCTGTAAGAGACTTGTCTAACTTGAACTCACAATGTTACTCGTCAGTGTGGAAGCACTTTGGATGGGACCTTCACGTTGGCACTAGAAACTACCCCTTGGTATTCCCGGAAGTAATAGGCAAGCGCTGCCTTTGTTCCTTGGGCTCATGCCGGCGTCTGACGGTCAGTGTGACCTCAGCCCTGTGAAGGGAGCGCTGTTGTAGGAAACTGAAATCTTAGTTGAGAGGCAGCACGTCAGAGAAGTTGGCAGTAAGGGGCTGTGGAGTCAGACTGCCTGAGTTTGGATCTGCCCTGCCACCTGCCACGTGCCTCTCACCCGAGGAGGCCACTCGGAGCCTCAGCTGCCGTGTCTGGGGACAGAGAGGCAGGGGAGGTGACGCTGGCCTTGCCTGTGTCGTGGGGCCGCTGTAACGCAGTGCACGTGCTGACCACAGCACACGCGTATTCCCCTACGGCTTTGGAGGTCAGAAGCGTGAGATGAGTTTTCTGGGCTAAAATCAAGGTGTTGGCCGGGTCGGTCTTTCTAGAGGCTCCAGGGGGGAGTCTGTTCTTTACCTTCCAGCTTCTAGAGGCCGCAGGCGTTCTTTGGCGTGCGGCCGCCTCACTCCAACCACTGTCTCCGTGGACGTGTGGCCTCCCTTCCAGTCATGCCTCCCTGTGTCCATCGTTTAAGGATACCTGTGGTTATTTTGGGCCCACCCAGATAATCCAGGATCATCTCTGCCGTCTCAAGGTCCATAACCTTAATCCCATCTGCAAAGCACCTTCTGCCGTTGACAGGTGCTGGGGATTCCGACACGGGCACACGTGGGGGCCACCATTCAGCCTAGCACCGTCCCTGCCTTGTGGGATTGCTAGGACCGAATGAGACGCACCGGGTCTCGGCCCAGTGCCCCCTCCAAGGTGGTGTTCTGGGCCGTCTTCCCTGCCCCCTGCACCCTCCCCGCCGTCTGACCACCCAGAATGCCGTCGGTCATCACCGTCACAGGATTCTGGTATTTTCTGTGCAGCACTCTACCCCATGCTACGTTCTTGCTCGTTTGTTTCTTCACTGCTTGCCTCTCAACCCCTGCTAGACCAGAAGCTCACGAGAGCAAGGCCTAGGCTCAACGATTGCTCTATCTCCAGGGCCCGGCACGGCGCCAAGCTTTAGTGGGTGGTTAATACATATTTGTTAAATGGATGAATGAGCATCCAAATTCCGAAACGCTCCACCATGGAGCTGTTTTTCTTCCTGTTTTTGTGACAACGTAAGCATTTTCCCATGGTCTTAAATATTCTTTCACGATCTCATTCTTACCCCTTAAGTAATGGTCTTCTGTGTAGCGCGATTTACTTCACCAGTCCCCAGGATCGGGAGGTTGTTCCTTCGGTGACCTTTCCATCCCCGGGAGATGTAGTGGTCTGGAGCAAGTTTGCCGGCCTGCCTGCTGGGGTGTGGCCCTTTACGAGTGAATCAGTCTGACCTCCTTGACCGCAAAGGGTAAAGACAGCGATGTTACAGATGAATCAAAGAAGCAAATCCACTGTGCCGGTAGACACGCAGGAAGCCTGGGAATGAGCTCTGGTTAACTCAGAAGACTTCAGGAGGAGGAGTTCTTTACAGGTGGATGTGGGCTTTAAAGCCATGCTGAGATGGAGAGAAGGCTCTTTTAACTTCTGGCTTTTGCTTTACGTTTCAAAATTTAGTAAAGTCAACTTGTTACCACATGCTATGACATGTAGTTAAAACTTTGTAAGTGGTCCTCAACTCTAAAATAACGTGATAGAACCTTCTTAAAGTAACTTGCAGGCTACAATCTGCCGGAAGAGATAAGCAATGTGTTTGGGTAAGCATATCTGAATGCACATCTAACGCACGCTTAACACATACGTCTGTCATATTTGAATTTGGTGAGACTGTGGGCTCAGGTTGCATGACTTCCAGTGAATGTGGCTCTAGGCGTCGGTAGGAAGCCGGGGAGGCCGAGGACCCACTCCTGTGTGTGAGAACGGAGCTTCACCACGTTAGCCCTCTTTGGCTCCAGGAACTGAAAGCCAGCAGCAACCCCACAGGCCACTCAGCTGCCTCCTGGGGCTCTTGGGAATCTTGGAGGCTTCTCGACTTCTCCTGCAGTATACCGGTTGTCTGCTCGCTGGTCTATGAGTGAGGCGAGGGCAGGGACTTTGTTCGTCTTTGTTCCTGGGGCCAGGCACCATTAGTGCTGGGTGGATGGGTGGATGGGTGGATGGGTGGATGGGTGGGAGGAAGGAAGAAAGGAAGATGGAAGGATGGATGAATGGCTGGAAGGAAGGATGGAAGGACGGATGCATGGATGGAAGGGAGGGAGGGAGGGAGGGAAAATGACTTCACAGCTGCTGGGTGTCTCCACTGTGCTGTGTACTTTGTTAGCCTTCGGTGGTGAAAAGACTACCAGAATCCCCAGTCTCAGAGGTTTCATGGTCCCTTGAGGGAAATAAATCTCAATCAAACAGTCATGTAATTATGAGTGTGATTAGTGCTGTGCTAGGAGAGAATGATGGGGCCTTGCTCTAGCTCAGGTGGGCAGGGCAGGGGTGCTTCCATGGGGGTGGCTACTTATGACAGGACCTGAAGGATGTGTCACCAGCCATCTGTCCCTCGTGTCTGTCCTGTGAATAAAAACTTTGCATCTATGGAAGGGTTCCAGGAACAATTTAGTAAACACCCGTATCACATTCATTTTATTGTGCCTCTATTTTTTAAAAATGGAATCATTTGAGGGTCCCTGGGTAGCTCAATCAGTTAAGCACTGACTTCAGCTCAGGTTATGATCTCGCGGTCTGTGAGTTCGAGCCCCGCGTCGGGCTCTGTGCTGACAGCTCAGAGCCTGGAGCCTGCTTCGGATTCTGTGTCTCCCTCTCTCTGCCCCTTCCTGGCTCTATCAAAAATGAATAAACATTTAAAAAAATGGAATCAGGGGCGCCTGGGTGGCGCAGTCGGTTAAGCGTCCGACTTCAGCCAGGTCACGATCTCGCGGTCCGTGAGTTCGAGCCCCGCGTCGGGCTCTGGGCTGATGGCTCAGAGCCTGGAGCCTGTTTCCAATTCTGTGTCTCCCTCTCTCTCTGCCCCTCCCCTGTTCATGCTCTGTCTCTCTCTGTCCCAAAAATAAATAAACGTTGAAAAAAAAAAAAAAAAAAAAAAAAAAAATTTAAAAAAAAAAAAAAAATAAAAAAATGGAATCATTTGAAAGTAAGTTGCAGATACCGTGTCATCTAACCCCTAACTACGTCAGCGTACAGATCTTCAGAGTAAAGACGTGCGCCTACGTAACCGTGAGCTGTTCCCGCACCTGCAAGAGTGATCAGTCATTCCATTGGACCGTGACCGTGTTCATGACCAGACCCCGTTCTTTTCCCCAGCTGCACCAGCCTGTTCTTCATGAACCGGCATCCCGTGAGGCTTGTCTGTTGCCCTTAGTTATTTGTCCTGTGATTCTCTTGGTATAAAACAGTAATTCTGCCAGTTTTTCCGGGCATTTATCTTTTTTTTTTTTTTTTTTTTTTTTTTTAATGACTATGGGTCAAAGATGCGTTGAACACATGGAGATGAGTGAGATGGCAAAATTGATTCTAAAGGCATTTGAAGAACTAGGTGTTCATCGGCATAAAAATAAAAGAATTAAAATAAGATTGTTAGGTTAGAGTTAAACCAACAGACTGGTAGGGGCAAGAAAACAAAACCTTCTGAGTTGTTTTTTCCATTGGACATAAATCTACCAGTTCATATGTCACTTCACATTTTCTGGGCTCTGATAAAGTAATAAAAAGCACAGGCAGTCTCCTGGAAAACTGAATCATCTCCAGGCAGGTATGTTAACAATGCCCAAGTATGAATGGAAAGTATTCCCCACCCCCCAGGGCTTTGTCTTCCAAATTTTGACTAATTTCTCTTAAGGCTTTCCCTAATCCTTTTTTTTTTATGTTTATTATTATTTATTTTAGAGGGAGAGAGAGCCAGTGTGAGTTGAGGAGGGGCAGAGAGAGAGAGAGGGAGGGACAGAGGATCCCAGTCTCTGCTGACAGCAGACAGCCCGACACGGGGCTCAAACCGGGGCTCAAACTCCAGATCGTGACCCGAGCCAAACTCAGCCGCTTAACTGACTCAGCCACCCAGGTGCCCCGCAGTCCTTGTATCCGAAATCAACCTCTCCCCGTTTATCCTATTACTTTTTGAAAACCGCTTTGCCGAAGTATAATTCCATAAAATTCCTCATTGTGCGTACTGAGTGAGTGATTTTTTCGTAAGTTTACGCAGTTGTGCAACTCCCAGTGCAATCCAGTATTCGGGTATTTTCCTCACTGGATGAAGTTCCTGTTGGCAGTGGGTCTCTACTCCCCCCTCCAGCTCCAGGCAGACACTAACTTGCCTTCTGTCTAGAGATTTGCCTTGTAAAGAAATGTCATAGAAACGGACCGTGCAGATTAGCCTTTGCATGGCTTCTTCCACTGTGTCCCACTCGGGGTTTGCCTGCATCGTAGCCTGTGTCCACGGCTCCTTCTCTCCATCCCCATGCTCAGTTAACGTGTGCTCACGTTGTGAAGATTTGCCTCAAGTCTCTCTCTGGATGCCTGTTTTCTTTGCCTTGGGCAGGTCCCCAGGAGTGCGGTATAAGAAACGGTGTAAGAAACCGCCAGACGCTTTCCCAAAATGGCTGCACCTGCCAATGACTTATGCAAACTCATCTCTCCATGTATTCTCCTGTTCCTCCTCATTGCCTTGTCGTTCTGTGTGGCCTCGTGGATATCATGGACTTGTTTCTGAGTGAAGAAGTTTCTGGTGGCAGTTTGGGAATGCGGTTATCCAGAAAATCAGCCTGGGAAAGCCTGGTACTCATAGTCTGGGGACTTGTGAATTTCCATCACAGAGGAGTCTTGCATTGTCTCAGACCGAATTTGTTCAGCCCTTGGACATTGGACCCATGGGCTGACCAGAAATAACGTTTGACCCTATGCAGATTTTAAAGATTTTTGTAAATTGAGGTATAATTTATAAGCAGTGGGATGCTCTCATCTGAAGGGTGCTCTCTAGTTAGTTTTGATGAGTGCATGTAAAGATACCATTTCTGACACCCGGCACAGATTCTAATGCCCCTTCCCAGCCAATCCCCCAGAAGCAGTCGTTGGTCGGATTGCTATCAGGATGTGTTTGGGTGTGTACCCTGACCTTCGGATTGAACTAATCTTATTGCAGAAAAAAAATGAGCAACGGTGTAGAGAATAAAAATTGCTCATCATAAGCCCACGACCCAGAGGTTAGTAGTGTAGATATTTTACATAGTTCCTTTTGGTAATGCACATTTTTTATTTTAAAAAACCTTACAGAGCAGAGCTTTGCCCTGTGCTCGGTGTTGTGCTGCCTCCTTTTAAGAGTGTCCCATTTCCCAGCATGATGTTGCTGCGCTGAGATGCCGCGTCGCCCACCCCTTCGTGTCCGCCTGCGTCGGCTCCAGCGGGCGCGGGGAGCCGCGGCGGGACGGAGGGGTCGGGACAGGGGGGACCCGGGACACGGGTGCCACCCCCGCCGCCCACACCGCTCTCGGCTCCCCGCCTCCCCGCGTCCGCGCGGCCAGGCCTGACGCGCCGAGACGGAGCGCGCGATCGGCAGCGCGGCATCTGCGCGCGACTGCGCGGCCTGCCGCCCCCGCCCCCGCCCGCCGAGCCGCCGCCCGAGGTCCCCGGAGCCGGCCGCCGGAGCCCGCCCGGGCATGGAGCCGCCGGCCGCGCGCCCCTGAGCCCCGCGGCGTTCATGGTGAGTGGGGCCGCCCCCCCCCCCCGAGGGCCACCGCCGGTCACCGGCCGGGGCGCCTGCGTGGGTGCGCCCGGTGCGTGCGTGTGTGTTGCACACGACTGCTCCAGCGAGCCGAGGCTTGCAAGTGGCCGCCGTGCGCCCCGCGCGCCTCCCTGCATTCTTTGTGTGTGCGGTTCCGCGTGATTTTCTAACAGGCCTCGGTTTTAATGGTGCAGTGAGAGGCTGAGCGAGCGAGTCGGCGCCTCCTGATTGTTAACCACCCCCCATGAGATTGCAGCCTGTTCTCGGATTCGGGTCAGGCCGGGCTCCCCTCTCAGAGGCGAGAGTGGCCTGTGCCCGTGAGCCTGGGGGAAGCCTTTGTGTGAAGATGAGCCCGTACCCTGCTTGCGCCGGGTCCCAGTAGGGTGGTCAGATTGCAGCATCTTGTTGAAACCCACAGCTCATTCGCGAGACCGCAGATTAACTTTTGTGTTGTAGACCTTTTGTAAGGGACACGACAATTAGAAACGGCTCCGGAGAGTTGCTCTCCCGAGTGCCGTTTCCGGTAACTTGGCGAATGCTCTTTGGGAAAGTACTGCCTGGTGAGTAGACTGGAGGCTCTGAGGGGGCCTTCTTCCTGTGAGGTCAAGCCTCAGTGGTCACCAGGACTGCCCTCTGGCAGACTGAGCACTCGTGAGACCTGGACAGGCCACTCTTCCCCGCTAAAAATGTCAAAACCAAAGCGGTGTCGTCTCAGATTCCACAGCCGTGCCCCTCTCCCCCCAGAACTGCTTGTTACAAATGGCAAAGTGTGAAACCAGCGCAGTGTTCCTTCCAGGCACTTCACTGCCCTTCACTTTTCCCTTCGGCCCTGTTAAGTACCCCTCCTGGCGGGAGATGCCGAGAAGAGTCGTTTTTAGTAACACGACAAGGTAAGAATTCCCTGCCATTTTCTGGGTACCTGCTGTGCCTGCGTGCCTTAGGTTAACCCACTCTCAGTCCATCGACGAGGAAACGGGCTTGGAAGGGTGAAGGGATGCGCTCAAGGTCACGCTGCGGTGGCGAGAGTTGAGGAGGTGCTGGTCGAGACCCAAGCCTGCTTCCTTCCTGGTGCTTCCCCTGCAGGCTGCCTGGGTCCCCGGCGCTGCAGATGTGGCAGCTGTGCTGCCATCGACACTGGCTCACGTCAGTCGTACGGGTGCCACGTGTGGTGACCCACCATGCTTTGTTGGAGCCATACCCCCAGCACGTCCGTCTTCCTTTGAGAAGGCTGATCTTGGTACCATATACAGTTGAGTCAAGGACTGGAGTGCAGGTGTGGCCTGATGGCCCATTCTCCTTCCGGCAAGTGTAGATTTCCAGGCAGCCGGGGGCTTCCGTTCCTGGCCGCACTCTTCCCAGGGCTGTAAGTGGCGTTGACAGCCCCTCCTGCCGTCCCACCCGGAATACTTCCTGTTCATCATTCGAGAGAGAAGCTTGATCTTTTCTTCGTCCTCTTAAAACAGATGCCTGTTGAGGTCATCTTTTTTTCCCTTCCTAACGGCAGGTTGTACGCCCTAGGAGTGTGTCCCCCTTCTCCTCGCCCTTGACGTCGTTCAGATCACACCCACGATGGGGATCCTTCCATGGGATGCGTCTCACAGGCTCGCCACGTCTCACTCAGTTTGCTTTCCGGCTCTGTGCCAGTGCAGCTCCTCTCCGGCGAGGCTTGTCCAGGCAGCTCTAGGCGGCTTGTTGAGACTGTAAAACCTAAAGCAACACAGCTTTGCCTCGGCGTCATTCCCCACGTAACGCGCTCGTCCTACCCCACGAATAAGCCAGCTCTCGTGCGTGTCTCTTGGCCGCCGCCTGTGTTGTCGCAGGCCTCTCCCTCATGGCTTCCGGGCCAATCACCCTGGTCCTCTGTCCACTCATACGGACCCTTTCTGAGATGCTTTCCTTGATTTCCCCCAGCTGTAGGCATCCTGTCCTCCGGGCTTGCTCTCCCGTGACATTTTTCATTCTCTGGTTTCGTAGCCTCTGCCAGCATCTTACTGCCCCTACCAGAGCCCTTCAGGGCTGTGGCCTGGGTCTCCTCGAGTGCCGGGCCCCCTGTAGTTCCTTCACAGATAAGGCCCCTTTCCATCTTCCTCCTGCCTGCTGAATCTGTTTTGCTCATGGCCCCTGCGTGGAGCTGAGGCCCTGCTCAGATGCCCTCACATTTTTCTGGACCCTTTGCTAGGTCATCGGACCACACCCACCTCTCAGCCCCTGGTTAAGTGCAGTAGGTTCTGTTTGCTGCTCTCGCTGGTGCCGGTCTTGTCTTCCCAGCAGGATGCATGGTAAGCCACTCAGGGCAGAGACTTCCAAATTAGTGGCTTGTAAGCTTTTTTGACCTGACACCACCATCCCCCCTGCCCCGGCTTAGACAGTTTGAGACTGCACATTGGCATAACTAGGTATAGAAGTGAAACCAACTGTCCTTACTGTGTGGATTCTGTATTTTTTATCGTTTGGTTTAAAAGAAAGAAAATGTTGCAGGGGCACCTGGGTGGCTCAGTTGGTTAGGCGTCCCCCGACTCTTGATTTTATCTCAGGTCATGATCTCACAGTTCGTGAGTGTGAGCCCCGTGTCAGGCTCTGCACTGATAGCACAGAGCCTGCTTGGGATTCTCAAAATAAATAAACTAAAAAAAAAAAGAAAGAAAAAAAATGTTACCATGACCACTTAAACTGATTTGTCACCAGAACTTTGAAGAACTCTGTTCTCATTTCCCGCTGGGGCCGTGCAGGGCGTTGCACTCTAGCTGTCACTGGAACAGGTGATTTATACTGAGTAGTCTGCAGGCTCATCAAAATTTGATCCCATAAGGGTCCCAAGAAGGGAAGGGACTTTATGATGATAAATTGGCCTGAGGCTGGGCCTGGCCCAAAGAAAGGGCTCATGCTTCAGCCACTGAACGGACCTCATCTCACCTCCTCCTCCCAGGAGCCTTCACACTTGATGCCTTTTCATAGGTGAGGAAGCAGGCTGAGCGAGGAGAGAGAGGACTCGCCTCAGGTCAGAGCCAGGCTTCGAACTCACTCTTTTTGCTTCCAGAGACCTAGCTCTTGCCCCATCACGTGCCGACCCTAACGCTAATCATTCATGGCTGAAAGTTGTTTTTCTAGGGACGTTTTATTCACTGCCCTCCCCCCACACCCCCCTGAAGGATCCTTAGAGTGAATAGTCCTCTCTTTTTTCCTAGTTAAACAATGATCTTATTTGCTCGAGTGCGCAGACAAATTTATGCCATGAGGGCAGAGGCTGTGAGTGACTCATATTTCCAACTGGGGGAAGGACTTGCTAGGTCTTAACGATTATTGAGCCAACCAGTAAATACGGCTCTTGGTCAGAATGAGTAGGGATTTAGGGGCGCCTGGGCGGCTCAGTCGGTTAAGCGTCCGACTTCAGCTCAGGTCATGATCTCACGGTTCGTGGGTTCGAGCCCCGCGTCGGCCTCTGTGCTGACAGCTCAGAGCCTGGAGCCTGCTTTAGATTCCGTGTCTCTCTCTCTCTCTACCCCTTTCCTGCTCATGCTCTCTCGCTCTCTTTCTCGCTCAAATAAATAAAACATTTAAAATTTTTTCAAAAAAGAATGAGTAGGAATTTAGCATCCTTATCCTTTCTGTTCCTCTCGAGACGCCTTCAGACAGCAACAGCCTTCTTAATTAAATGGTGGACATCCTCAGGTAGATCCAGAGCAAGTCCTTTGGACTTGGGAATTCTTGGGACGTTACTGACTGTCACAGAATGTACCTGGGTAGTGCCTCCTGAGTCTGTTGGGATCACACCAATTTGTGAGGGAGCCAGGCCCGTCTTGGCCAGTGTGCGCGTCTGCTCCTTCACATCCTTAGATGTCAGCCTCGGCCAGTTGGGGACGCTGGGCCCTGAGGCGGAGCCCACTGGGACGGGCCCTTCTCGGGACCCTGCATGTGTCCCACGGTGGCGGTGGTCGGGCAGCAAAAAAGAGCAGTAGTCCTCAGTTTCTCAAATCGGTTCGTCTCGTTTGGAAAATGAGCTTCTTGTAGACACCTCTGTGTGAACTTCTGGAGGAACAGGGTGTAGCATGTGACCTGTAAACCGTTGCTGACACCATTTATATCCTTCTAGAAAGGCTTTCCCTGGGATTTCAAGTATGGGCAGGACGGTCCTCTTCAATTTTTTTTTTTTTTCAACGTTTATTTATTTTTGGGACAGAGAGAGACAGAGCATGAACGGGGGAGGGGCAGAGAGAGAGGGAGACACAGAATCGGAAACAGGCTCCAGGCTCTGAGCCGTCAGCCCAGAGCCCGACGCGGGGCTCGAACTCACGGACCGCGAGATCGTGACCTGGCTGAAGTCGGACGCTTAACCGACTGCGCCACCCAGGCGCCCCTCAATTTTTTTTTTTTTTTTTTTAAATCATGCAGTGCTCTATGTGACTAAAACAGAAAAGTGTTTGCCCTGCACCTGCCCTTAATTCGGTATTACAGGTTGCTGTCATGCTTGGAGGCTTTGTTTGGACGGGATGTGAATGATTAAATTACTTCTGCATCATGTCCGTGAGTGGCTCGCCTGAGTTCCGGAGAGTGGTGGCAAGTGTGACTGCAGAACCAGAGGCTTGACTTCTGACCCCAGCTCCTCTGCTCTGGCTGGGCCGGTCATTGACGGCTCTGGGTCTCCACCTTCCCTTCTGTGGCCTGGGGACGGAGGCGGCTCCTCAGAGGGCTGGCGTGAAGGCCAGGTTCTGCTCACTGTGTGTGTAAAATCCTCACCAAGCGTTTGGCTCATTAACGTCTGTTTCCACTTGGTGTAAAGAGCTTCTGAGCGCTAACTGAAGAGATCTGATGTTTTTTGGTTATGCATCAAGGCGTTTGGTTAATTCTACTGCTTTTTGTATCTGTGCTGTTTGTAGACTTGGTTGCTTGGCCCTAGAGGTGGGGTGTGTGTGTGTGTGTGCGTGTGTGTGTGCGCGCACGTGTGCATTATGCACTTGTTTCAGGGCTAAGGATAATGGTACTCAGCAACCAGGGCTGCCCTTTATCGAGAACTTTCTCTGCACCAAGCCTCTCCTTGTTCCTTAGCGCTGTCTGGTCAGTACGGTTTCCCTTTTTGCACATGTGGACACGAAGCTCAGGGATTCTAAGTTCTGCCTGAAGCCACGGCTGGGTATTGGTGGTGAATTTGCTCCCGTACCTGTCTGCCTCCAGAGGCCACACTTAACCCAAGTAGCCTTTTCCCTCTAAAGCTGCACACCGGTTTAAGTATAGTCAAAAAGAGATTGGGCTGGCACAGAGTGGCGGAGTGGCCAGCCCCAGCCCCTTGCCGGCTGTGTGTTTGGGGGTAAGTCACTTCACCTTGAGCCTCAGTTACCCTATCTATAAAATGGGGGGGAGCCTTGCCACAGAGATTGTTACCGAGATAAAGTGACACAGTGTGTGTAAAGCACACACAGCAAATGGAAACGGGTGTCCACGTTCTGGGACATTTAACTTGGGGCTTGTCGTTTTTGGCCTTGGCATGTAGGTCACTAGACCATGGTCACCAGACAGGGCCTTACAGGGCATTCGTTACTAATTCTTGTTAAAATGCAGCATGCCTCAGAATCTTTCTTAACATACAGCCTCTGGTAGATTGTCTACGGAACTCAAGATTTGGGCATCTAGGTGCTAGATTTGAAGTTTCCAGTGCCTGGCGTCAAGTTAGATTGCAGCCGAGTGCCCGAGACCGCATGTGATCAGATGTGGAATCGATGAAAAAGTGAGTCTGTTTTCTCGGTCTGGGCAGGCAGAAGTCGTTTTAGTATTTTAATGGAACCATTTTAAGTTAGAGTACACAGTGATGTCATCTAATCTTGTCCATCCAGACGTACAGAACAGCCCCACCCACCTGCTTCTCCGTGCACTCTCTTCTCATAGCTTACGTAGTTTGAGGAAAGACATTTTCCTCTCCACTTCTTAGAAGCCTCTATAGGCTTCTCTAGCTGAGAGAAGAATCGTTTGCCAAATAATTTTACCAGTAACACCCTCCTTGGCAGCTGTTAATAAAATTCATTTAGCAGTTAATTGCGTTCCACTTGGGGTACTGCTTCTGTTATCTAGAATGGGTGTTAAGTCTTAGGTTAACTATTCATTTGTTTGTCCTGTCTTACCAATTAGATTGTCTTCCCTTAAGTGAGGGTCCCGGGAGCCTCGTCTATAGTAGGCAATCAGAAAGTATTGGTTCTTTTTTTTTTTTTTCCTGTTTTGTGGAGGGCTAAGGGTACCCGCACGCGCGCGCGCACACACACACACACACGCGCGCGCGCTATATCAGAAACCGGACTCCTTGGTGCCAACTTGCTTGACTGTCCTGAACTCTCCTGTTTGGGCATTTGGAATGTGGGTCACCAGATGTGACTAAGCTTTTGTGGTTGCAGTCCGTGGGACAGATTAGTTACCCAGGGGTTGAGAGGCTGTTCATGGCACAAATATTTATGTAACAGCTTGCAGTGATGGCTTCATACAAAGATGTTAAAGAATTTTTTTATGTTTCTGCTTTTAAGAAAATGAAACAGGGGCGCCTGGGTGGCTCAGTCGGTTAAGCGTCCGACTTCGGCTTAGGTCATGATTTCACGGTTCATGAGTTCGAGCCCCGCGTCGGGCTCTGGGCTGACGGCTTGGAGCCTGGAGCTTGCTTCGGATTCTGTGTCTCCCTCTCCCTCTGTTCCTCCCCCACTCGCACTCTGTCTCTCTCTCTCAAAAAATAAACGTTTTAAAAAATTTTTAAAAAAGAAAATGAAACAGCATTTGCAACAACATGGATAGACCTAGGGTGTTATGCTAAGTGAAATGAGTCAGACGGATACCAGATGAGTTCACTCATGTGTGGAATGTGAAGAGCAAAACAAATGAATAAACAACAAGCAGAAACATCTGTAAATACAGAGGACACACTGGTGGTGGCCAGAGGGGAGGGGGTGGGGGTGGGAAAATGGGTGGAGGGGAGAGGGAGATACAGGCTTCCAGCCGTGGAGCGAGTAAGTCATGGGGACAAAGCGCGCAGCACGGGGAATAGAGTCAGTGATCCTGTCCTAGTGCTGTGTGGGGACAGGCGGTAGCTGCACGCGAGGTGAGCACAGCATAACACAGAGTTGTCTGTGGAATTGGTACGTTGTACACCTTAAACTAATATAACATTGTGTCACCTGGATTTCAGTTAGAAAACTATGTATGTAAAGTGAAACAGCTTTTTCATCTTCTGCAAAAAATTTTTAACCTCTTCCATCACAGAAGCGATTTGAAGCCAACAAAAATACGTAAAATGCGATGAGACAAAAGAAAGTGGGTTTGAGGTTTCGGTCGGGAGTGGGTATATGAGATGAAGCCGGGGGATCACATGAGTGCCGGAATTGGCTGTTGCTCTGGCTCTGAGCTTCCCAGCGGCCACTGCAATCATCAGTAAAACTTGACGTTGTTCAGAAGCCGGAAGATACGCCTCTTAACCCAGGAGAAGCGGAGGACACCCGAGGTGGCTTGTGGGCCCTTCTAAAGGGGCTGCTGGGATGGCGGTCCTCGGCGGCTCCCCCACCGGCGCGGGGGAGGGGCACGGTTCTCCCCACGGGGCTGTGGGACCCCTTTAGTGGGTGGCTCTTCCTTCTGAAAAGGAAGTGGTTTCAGTGCATTATCCTCAAAATCACGTGAAAGACTTGATTACAAAACAGCTTTCTCGCCTTCGGAAGGGCGCCATGACACCTGAGCTGGCCAGGCCCACAGGTATCCCTTGTTTCTTTGTCCCAGGAATATGAAGACAAGGCTGGACGACCTAGCAAGCCGCCCTCTCCGAAGCAGAATGTGAGGAAGAATCTTGATTTTGAGCCACTTTCTACCACCGCACTCATCCTGGAAGACAGACCAGCGTGAGTCTTTTTCTTTTCTTTTTTTTTTTTTTCATGTTTACTTACTTTTGAGAGAGAGCATGAGCGGGGGAGGGGCAGAGAGCCAGGCAGACACAGAATCTGAAGCAGGCTCTAGGCTGTCAGCACAGAGCCTGACGTGGGGCTTGAACTCAGGAACGGGTGAGATCATGACCTGGGCTGAATTCGGACGCTCAACCGACTGAGCCAGCCAGGCGCCCCAAGACCAGCATGAGTCTTAAAAGACTCTCTAGAATGTTTGCTTTAGTAGATAAGTACAGCTTACCCTAGAAAAGGGCTGGGGGCACCAGAAGGGAGAAGAGTAAGCCATATTTCATATTAGAAATGCTCATTTCCTCATTTCCTCTTTATTCCCTACATTGACATGCATTCTCTGATAATAATAATAATAATAATAATAATAATAAAAGAACTTATCTGGAAAACTGTCCTTTAACACAGAAATTCTGACTCCGGGTTTTCCATTCAAGTGGTTTTTCATTTTAATTCAGCGTTTAGAAATACTTAAGTAGCTATTGTAAATTGTGGACCAGCTTGTAACTGCCAGAACCCCGGGAAGTGTACGTAGCACACAGGCGGTGTTGCAGGGGCGCCCCAGTCCTGTAGGACAGGCCCTGGACCCTGCAGCGATCTCACCAGGCCCGCCTCTCTCTGGGCCTCTAGTGTCCCTGGACGGATGAGATCGGTTTTGAGGACGGGTTTACAGACCACACTTGGAGACCTTAGGGAGGTACAGGCCGCAGCTCACCTCGCTTCAGTGTCGAGCTTCCATAGAACACTGCGCTTGAACAGAAAGATCCCTCAGCTGTGAAAAGAGGGAGAAAGAGAGATTGTAGAGCAGCGGTCCCTTGGGTCCCCGCCCATTCTGAAATTTAAAACTGATAAAATCCAAAGAAGAAATGCGTCTTCTGGTGTTAACTCGCGGTCCTTGGAATTGGTGGGTATGTCGTGGGCGGGGAGAGAATCCCTGAAGTGCCGGATTAGGAAGGTGGACAGAGACGTGGAAAGAGCCCACTGAGGATCACCGCTCCAGCAGTGCTCCCAGAACGGTGGCCTCCGGGAGATAGCACCGTGCCCTCCTGCAGCAGGGCGGTGGCTCTTTCCGAATGTGCCCCAACGCGGGGTGCACCAGCCAGACCTCGCCGCCTCCCACTTGTCAAGGGCCAGCAGATTCTCCCGCACTTTCCTGAAGGAGCCTGCATTTTAGTGTTTTTACCCAGGATTCGAAGTTGCACACCCCATGCAGGTGCTCAGAACTGTGGTGCACATTTGTGTGTAAGAAACCAAACAGATGGGGCGCCTGGGTGGCACAGTCGGTTAAGCGTCCGACTTCAGCCAGGTCACGATCTCGCGGTCCGTGAGTTCGAGCCCCGCGTCGGGCTCTGGGCTGATGGCTCAGAGCCTGGAGCCTGTTTCCGATTCTGTGTCTCCCTCTCTCTCTGCCCCTCCCCCATTCATGCTCTGTCTCTCTCTGTCCCAAAAATAAATAAACGTTGAAAAAAAAAAATTAAAAAAAAAAAAAAAAAAAAGAAACCAAACAGATGAGCCAGTAGCGGATACGAACAGACCTTGTGCCCCTGATAAACTGGCCCGGGAACGTGTTCGTACACGTGTGCCACCCTTCCGGAGGGCCCCCGGTTCACCGTGACCGTGACAGTTAACTAGTGCGTTGTCAGCTCACAGTTGCTTTGGAGACTGGGGTGAAAAATCCCAAAAGGTGAAGTGTTTATTGGGACCGTGGGCAATCGTTCTTTTCTTTCTAGTGATCTTTGTACTTCAGGTTGTTTACAGTGAGCTTGTTTTAGCGTCTGTAAGTATGTTTAGTTTATGAAATTGTTGTGTCTTTGTAACAACTGTAGTTTTTTGGTCTTTGAGTGTGTCATTTTTTTTTAGTAAGTCATTCTGAAAGTTTTGTTTTTCAGCGACTTTTGTTTGCTATTTAAAATGGTGAAAATTGTTTATTTTCTATCAAGAAATCTCCCAGCGAAGCCAGCTGAAGAAGCCCAGAAACACAGGCAGCAGTATGAAGAAATGGTGGTTCAGGCCAAAAAACGAGGTAACGGGATTCTTGCGTGTCAGTTGTGTAAGACAGCACGAGATTTTTGTCTCTTTCTGGAGAGTTTTTTACCTTCTGGAGCCCTACATCCTGAACCTTGGGGAATGTCTCAATGTTTTGAAGTTTATAATTTTCCATCAAAAGTGTATGTTTCTACTAACCATCCGTTCCCGGTAGCTTTATTCAAGGTAATAGAATTTACACAAGAAAAGAGACCGTGCAGGGTGAAAGTGCTGGTTTGGAGAAAGCTTCAGCCAGTGGTGATGCGCAGACTTCCTCCCCTCCCTGGGCTCTCTTTTCCTTATTTACAAGAAGATGTGATTGGATTTGATAAAATCCCTTGCAACACTTAAAATCCCTAGGAGTCCAGCGTGTTTGAAAAGTATACGTAATCAACAAAATGTGGCCCATCCATACAGTGGAATATTAATTCAGCCGTAAGAAGGAAGGACATTCTGAGGCGTGCTACCACAGGAACGAACCTGGAGGGCGTTACACTCAGTAAAAGAGGCTACTCACTGAAGGACACACAGATGGAAGTAGAAACGTGGGGCCCGGGGGAGGAGGGCACGGGAGTCCGTGTCTAACGGGTGTGGCATTTCATTTTGGGAAGGCGGGAAAGTTCTGGAGACGGACGATGGCGGTGGCTGCGTAACAGCGTGAACATACTCAGTGCCACTGATGCTACATTTAAAATGGTTAGGATGTAAATTTTGTTTTGGGTGTTTTACCACCATAAAAAAATACAAGAAAGGATGTGTCAGTTAAGATGCAGGGTATTTCTCGGGGGGGCTGCTTACACACCAGGAGGGGGGCGAGGCTGGGGCTTCTGTTGGGAAGGGCATCGGACAGGGGCCACGGGCTTCTGGTGGTCCGGTAACGTTCCCGTTTTTGACCAGGCGGTGGATTTCACGGGTTTCTTTTTTTGATCGGTGAACTGTGTTCTTACGTGAGTACCGCCTCCGTACGTGTGCTCTGCCTGAAAAGCTTCCCGAGAGATGGGTGACACCTGAGCTTTTGAAACTCCGTGAGCCTGAAATGGGTCTAGAGAGAGAGGCCTGTGGCGGCTTCGCAGCGTGACCCTGAGGAAAGTCACGCGGCGTGAACAGGGTGGGTGTCAGTTAACAGGTGCTCTGTTCTTGCTTCCGGTCGCGGTCGGCAGAGCTGAAGGAGGCGCAGCGGAGAAGGAGGCAGCTGGAGGAGAGGTGCCGCCTGGAGGAGAGCATCGGGAACGCCGTCCTCACCTGGAACAACGAGGTTTTGCCTAACTGGGAGACAATGTAAGCCGCGGCGTAGTCGGGCTGCCAGGCCACCAGGCGCTCCTCTCTGACACCTGTAGCTGGCGGTGCTGTTCACTGTAGCTCCCGTCACAGCCCTCGGCGAATTTACCTAATATGTTTGCGTGGCCTGGAGTCTCCCTCCCCGCCTCGGTTGCGTCCTGTCGATCCTTGCCTGGACCCCGTGACAGCCCCCATCTAACCCCCAGTTTGTCTTGTGCTCAGTAGCCAGAGGGATCTTCTAAAGCCCAGGTCTGTGTCCCTCCCTGTATAGAGTGTCCGTGACTTCCTGCTACTCCGCGAACGGTGTGAATTCCTCTGTGAGATAGCCCGCTGCTTTATCTGTAGGCTCACCTTCCAGCTCTCCTTCCTTGATGAGCCCTTTTCTTAGGGAGCCGCAGGGCCTTTGCATGTTCCATGTCCTTTGCCTAGAGTGCTCTTGCCCTGTAACTCCTCATCCAGCTACTTCTTCATTCTTTAAAGCTGAGACTTCCCTGGGGAAAACTTTCCTGCCCAGGTGATTGTAGAAGACCCCTGGGTCTGCTGCATCCGTGTGCTCACGTGTCTATAGTCCTCTTTCTGAAGATGGGGACCGGGTCTTCTTTGACGACACCCCACGCTGGCCAGTACCCAGCAGAGTCTGGCGGCTGCAGTCATCTTAACAGCAGAGGGGCAGCTGTAGATCTTTTCTTCCTGCGTGTTGAGAATGGAGAGGGGACAGCAGTCCCAGGGCCACACACAGAGACCGGTGCCTCCTTTCGGGCCTCAGCCCGTTAGCCGGGATGCCGGGGAGCTTGGATGCGAATTTCCCTTCAGCTCTTGTCCCTTCCCACTGAACCGTGTGGCAGGATGTTGGGGACTTGTTTCTGGCACTTGCCCGGCTGTTACTCGCTCTCGTCACGGGGTCGGATGGCCGTTGAGCACGTCTACTAGGTAAACAAGCTGTTCCCAGAGCCTGCTTTTCTGGGCTGGACATGGCTGGGAAACCCTTTTTCCCAGTTGGGACCCAGTAACAAGGGTTGAGGTGCTCAGAGCCCTGGGGCTGCAGAACCGCCCCTCCCCGTCCGCGCTGCGCTGTCCGATGCTTGACTTGATCTAGGTGCGTGCGTTTATATGACAGCTGCCATTCAGTTCGCCGGCGGGGCTCCAGGCACTGTGCTGGGTACCTCTGTGCTCCGTCCCCCTTGATCTTCAGTCCGGCCCCTGGAGGGGAGGGTTTCACCATCCGGGTGTTAGCGGGGACGTTACGGGGTCAGAGAGGCGCGATCTGCTCTGGGCTCTGCGGGTGTGGGTGGAGCGGGATCTTTGGCACTTCATGTTTGTCCGGTGTGTTGGCAGAGCGTGTCCGTCGCGGCCAGCAGACCTCAGCGCCTTTGTGCAGTTCCGAACGTTCTGGGTTAGCAGAGTCTCCTCTGCCAGTGGAGTTTGGCAGCTCATTACCCAGGTGGCCGGTGCGCAGCAGTGCGGTGGCCGGCCACGGGGCTCTTGGGATCCCCTCCCCTGCGGCTCTGCGGCCCTGCCTCCCGGCACCCCCACACCGTGCCCAGCTGTCGGCAGTCCCTGCAGCCGGCCAGGCTATTTCTTGTCGCTGTGCCTTCCACTCAGAAAGCCCTTCCCAGCCTCTGTTTGCTTCACCTGCTACTGGTCACTCGGGGTTCAGCTCCAGAATAGCACCCCAGGTCCCCTGAGCTGCAGCGCCCTTCCTGCTCATGCGGGGCCCCTGGCGCACCTGTCACAGCCATTGCCCAGTGGAAGCCAGTTGTTGATCTCCTGGCCTCTGGAACCCTGGGCTGCAGGCTCCCTGAGGGCAGGGGCTGTACCACGTGACTGTGTATCCCCCGCTCTCGTGGTCTGGGGCTAGGCACACGGGCAAACAGATTTCTTCATTGAGAACAAACTCATAATTTCATGCTTCCATTTTTGTCCAGGTGGTGCTCTAGAAAAGTTCGAGATTTATGGTGGCAGGGAATCCCTCCCAGTGTGAGAGGCAAAGTCTGGAGCTTAGCCATTGGCAACGAGTTAAACATCACCCAT
Source organism: Lynx canadensis (assembly GCF_007474595.2). Lineage (NCBI taxonomy): Eukaryota > Metazoa > Chordata > Mammalia > Carnivora > Felidae > Lynx > Lynx canadensis. The sequence continues at coordinate 201,852,505 of NC_044306.2, forward strand.
GGTGAGTAGCTTGCGTGGTCCTAGGCTTGGAGAATCCATTTGTCATACCCCCGCCAGCCTCCACCCCCAGCCTTCTGGCTTCTCCTGTCCCCTTTGGCCTGTTAGGAAGAAAGGCAGCCGTTGCCGTGAAGCCGTGTCTTGTGAGAGGTCTGGTGACCGTCCTCCGGGAGGCCGGGGTCACTCCTAGCTGCTTCAGTTACCTGGTAGTTCAGAGCAAACAACTGCCTTCTTCCCGATACCGGTCCTCCTCCCTGGACAGACAGGGTGTCAGAGCATCGGCGGGCTGGGGCATGTCAGAGTCCTGTGGACAGCACGTCTTGATGGGCACATGACAGGGTTTCTGTGGAGGCATCCTATTTGGGGGATTGTTGGCTTTTTGCAGCATTTTGTTCCAGGCACCTTAGAGGGACGGCTGCTGTGCGCAGGGGCCCCTGAGGCACCGGTAGCTTGTGCCAGAGGAGACCTCGAGATGCGTACTCCCCTCTCTTAGGGCTGTTTGTTTCGCTGGATGCCCTGTGTGTCGCACTGGCCCTTGTCCTCCTTCAGCGGCGCCCAGTGGGCTCCCTTCCGCTCTGAGCCCATCGCCCAGTGAGCCTGTGCGCGCAGTGGGCCATGGACGCCAGGAGCTCAGAGACTTACGATTACGTGCTTGACAGATGGTGGTCTCTATTTCTTCCTTTTCTCCCTGGCTGCGGTCTCAGCTGCTGAGACTGGAGCTGCTTCCTCGTCGTCTTTGTATTGGTGCCCAGGAAATGCCTGTGCAATTGATGGTGGCGGTTTTTACCCTGTTGAAGACATTGGAGTTGAAAACAGATTAATTTGGATCTTCTCTGTGTAGCTAGGGCTCGTGTTATTTATTACTTTTTTTTTTTTTTTTTTTTTAATCTTACAAGACTTTCATCTTCTCTCCATGATCGTGGCCTTGGCCAGGCAGTGGATGGTTACTGGTTTCTATATATAGTGATGTCCTCAAGGCTCCCTTTTTGGCCAACCCATACCAACCAAAACTCTACCTTCTTCATGTGAGACGATGATGTGTAACATTTAATCTGTAGCAACTGATTTGTTAAGAGCTTCCCCAGAGGTAGAGGTGTGGAGGAACTGCTGAGCGATTATCCGGGTCCTTATTCTTGAAAACTTTCTAAACTCTTTCAACGGCCGATTGTGGTACAGAGTACTGTGTGTGTGTCTGGTTTTCGTTGATGCCTGGGTAGATTTTATTTGAATTAGAGTCTTCTGTGGACCATATCAGAACAGATTAGGCTACACAGCTAATTAATCAGTTACATACCTTGAAAGTTTATCTAAATGCTGATATTGGCTCATTTTACTTAAATTGCATCTTTCTTGAGGAGCTGCCTAGCGTCCGTGGCCCCCGCCAGAGCTGGTGCTCAGGAAGCTGGGGTCCCGCCTGTCATGCTCTCCACTGTGTCACCTGTGCCCAGCCCAGTGCTCTGCACACGACAGGTGCATTGAATGAACGAATGCCAACTATTGGGCTCTACCTGGTCTTCGTTTTACTGAATATCTAAGCCAGTGTAAGAACACAGATGGTCGTGAATTCCAGTTGTCCAGGACGGACATCACATTAGACTCTTTGCTTGCACGTCTTGCAGAGCATTGACGGCCATCCTGTGCCCCAGACGCTCGTGTGTGGTGGAGGCTGTCCCCTGCCTGACTCTGAAGCCCGCGTTCCCAAGTTGGGAAGGCCTGGAGTTTTGCTCTTAAAGGTTGTGGTTGTGAGACTGGACACTTAACTGGAAGTCAGTGTGATACTAGTTATTAGGGAAGTAATCCGCTGTTAGGGAAGTCAGGCTTGTGCTCCGAAATTGGATTTGGGAAGAAGGTGTCCCCGTAGACACAGGAGTAAAGCCACGGAGATCATATTTTTTAAAACCCTGACCCTTTGACCCATCCTCCCGTGAGTCTGCTGGCGTCTGTGCTTTAACTGTCACATACCTCATTTGGGAAGGGGCTCCCTGTGCTCAGGGGCCACGCGGCCGTTCTCGTCCGTCTTCTGCTACCGTGACCGAAGCTGGGCCCACCTCCTGGAAAGTGAGAGCAGGCCGAGGCTCCCCACACCCTCCTGTCTAACGATGATAGGGTGAGGTTACATTTCACAGTCATACCCTTTTCTGCCCCGGCCCACTAGCATGCTGGCTCTCAGATCTTTGACGAGGCTGGAGAAAGGTCATTAATCAAGATCTCACCTGTTGGAGCATCATACTGTTAACTGGAACTCTCGGCTTATATTTTAAAAAATAGCATGTGCTGTCTGGAAGGCAGAGGTGGTCTTCTGCCTTATTTTCTGCAGGTAACGGTGGGGAAAATAAGGTCACAGAAGTTCTCTGGGTAGCTGCAGGTAAAGTCTTAGTGATCCGTTGGTGCTCATCCGTGATCCGGACGTGGATGGCCGGGCAGCACCGGGACCGGGCGATTTGGAGCCTGCCTTGTGGGGACTCATCCTGGTGGTGCCCCGCCAGCAAGAACCTGTAGGTTTTGAGGCCTCTGCCCATTTTGCTTGCCCCGCCCCTACCCGCTTCAGGCAGCAAGATTAGGAAGGCTGGGCCGGGGAGGGTAGCGGTTTCATCTTGTCCTTGTCTGAAACCAAGTGGGTTTCCCCTGGTCTCTGCCTCCCTCCATCGGTCAGATACCCATTGACTGTATTGATCTGTGTCTGTCCCGGCGCCGTTTGCTCTGGACGCATAATGAGCGAAAGACCTTTGTGGTCTCGCCTCTGAGGAGCTCACCCTGCTAGAGGCATTAGACCCACAAACAAGTCTGACACGAAAGCATTGTATGGGTGGGTTGTGTAATTTAAGTAGGCGCCAGGCAAGTGGTCTGTCGTGTGTTCTTTCTTAGTCCCTGGTGGTGTCGTTGGCCGCGTTGGGGGGACTTGTGTACGTGGCTGAATGGGTGTGCGGTCTGTGGTTGAACAGGCAGCAGTGTCCTCTCTGGTTCCTTTGAGGAGACATACTCCCATGTGCATGTGACACTTACCCGGAGGCTTCTCTTCCAGAGCTCTTTGACATCTGTCTTGCCCGAGCCAAGGAGAGGTGGCGGTCCTTCAGCACAGGAGGCTCCGAAGCGGAGAACGAAGGTATACGTGGCTCTGAGTCGTGCGGGCCACCTTAGTCAATTACGTGTGTCCTTATTTGTTACATAACCAACAGAGTTTACTTAACAGGCATGGTGGTTGGTGCAAATTTACAAAAAAACTTCACAGGAAAAGGGATTTTTTTTAGAGCAAACAAGTTGAAGAAACAACGTTTAGGAGAAAGCATTTACCAGTTCCTGCGGGGTGTTTGTGTCCAGACGTGCAAGAGGGCCGGTCCTAACCGGGGGGTTTCCTTTATTCACTGTTCACGTGATTTCCGGCAGGCTGGCCCCTAGGGGCTGGTCCAGGGTTGCCTCATGCAGGATTATGGGAACTACCCCAGGGAGATGGGGCACTGCACGTTTGCCACATGAGCTTCTGGAATTTCCGTGATGCACAGGAATGATGACTTCGGTTGGTTAACTAGTACCTTGTCGTGGTTTTTTGTGTACTATGAGTGTTGGAGTTCAAAAAATACGAAACTAGTCATCCGTAAACATTTCTTAGAAACGAAACACGAGAGTGTCCCCCGCGGTAACTGCCGCACAGGCTGAGTTCCCACCAGCGATGCTGGAGACCATGTAAACGTGTGTTGTTGTTTCCTGGGCCTGGAGCCATTGGTGTATCGTCCTTCATTTGTCCCTCCCACTTGTTGACGTAAGGTAACATCAAGTCAGGTTTTGATTTCAGACCCTGGAAGATACCTAATGATGACCTAGCATCAGACGGGGCTGTGAGACGTTGCTCTTCAGTAAGAAACCCCACAAGCTGTTGGAAGCCCAGAGTGGAGTCTGTTGGCTCACGCTGCATTTGGGCCCCTGTCCCTGTGCAGAGCAGCTCCCCTGTTTGATCCCTGTAAAGCTTCAGAACCTTCTGATTTCGCACTTGCTTGCCCCTGACAGGTGTCGTGACTCTTGATCTTTTGATAGATGCCGGGTTTTCAGCAGCAGACCGAGAAGCCAGTTTGGAGCTTATTAAACTGGACATTTCTAGAACGTTTCCGAATCTCTGCATTTTCCAGCAAGTAAGTGGTGGTAATTTGTTGCTTTGAGTATGTTTCATCTAAATGTCATAGACGCCAAACTGTACATGTTTGTAATCAAGTTTGAAAATACTAGGGGATTTTGGGGGGAGTGGGGGGAGGGCAGTGTCATGTCAATACGTTTCGACTTCACCAATAAGGGGAACTGGTTCTTTCCAACAGACATTTAGCACGGCCACGTCTCTGCTTTTAAAGGCCGTTCTGGCCTCCTTTGGAAATGTATTTATGGAGGCCTTGGTAGGTGTGGCACGGGAAGGGCCCCGTGTGCTGTTCCGTCCAACAGCTTCCCTTGGTGCTGCTTCGGTTCTGGGGCCGCACACAGCACCACTCAGGACGTGATCCGGTGTGGTCGAGCCTGGGGTGTGGGCCGGGGCAGGGCGGCTGCAGAAGTCCTTGGCAGCCGCGGGTTGCAGTGAGGGTGGGCTTCTGAGCAGATGGCCTGGGACAGTGTGACACCACTGGGTATAGAAGCCAGCCACGGGAGCCAGGATGCAGTATTCTCTTGGATGGCAGGAAAGAGACCCGTGGGGCTTTCCTGTGGGCTTCTGAATTTGCAAAGATGGGACGCAGGGCTGCCAGCAGTGGATTCTGGAACAGAAGGCCTCTTCTTCTGACAGCAGACATTTACCTGGGGGGCTTGTTGGACCCTCCCGTATCCAGTCTGTTACGGTTTTTGCCAGTTCTGCTTCTGAAATATCCTCGAAACTGTCCTTTCTGTGTTCCCGCCACCCTTACTTGGTGCAGATGCCCATCCTTCGTGGGTCGCTGCACCAGCTTCCACACGGGTCCCCGGCCTCCTCCATGCACTCCCCTTGGGGCCTGCCGAGCAACCTGGGAATCCCCGATCCCCTTCTGTCAGGCCCATTTCTAGGATCGTGCCATGCACACGCTAGGGAACCAGAACACATGGTTCACCGGCCACCTGGAGTGAGCCCGGCATGCAGGTGTAGACATTAGAGACCCATGGGCTTTGCAGAAACCTGGGTGCGTCCCAGCACGGGGGAGCTGCAGCCAGGGCGTGGGGGAGGTGTCGGGAACCGGGTCACCGAGGAAGGGCTCTCAGGCTGTGCTTGGGGTAGGGACCAGAGAATGCGAAAGACATTCCGGGCAGAAGGAGGAGTAGAAGGGAAGCATCAGAGAGCGGATGGTGCAGGGCATCTCCGCTTCCCCCGGGAGAGAACCTCGCTGAAGGATCGAACAGAGAGCATGGAGTTCGGTGCTGCGGCCCCTGCTTACCGCCTCCTGGCCGCTGTGGCCGATCCACGAGCCCACACCCTGGAGGAAGGGGAGTGTCAGGGCAGTGCTGAGATGCACTTGCAGCGTAGCTGAGAAGGGCGGTGGGCGCGCCGGGACGGGGCCCGGGAGGTGCTGGCGCCTTGCCGACGCGGACGGCCGGCGTTCCCAGGGCCGGCGACCCAGAGTGATCTCCCAGAGTCTTTCTCGGGGACTCCGCCTTCTCAACAGATCCGCTGGGCGATTATCATGGTGCAGGGAGATGTGTCCCGAAGAAGACGAGCTTCAGGGATCTCTCTCGGATGGGATCGGGGCAGATGGCAGAGAAGTTGGCCTTTTTCTTTCCTCCGGGTTCCTCTGGGTGTGTCCTCAGTCTGTGGTTCCCTCAGCTCCGAGTTTTATAACACGTAATATTACAAAAGCAAAGGGCAGTGGGAGGGGGAGAGTGTGGGGAGATGGCCAAAGCACGGGCTTCTAAAATCAGGAGCTGTTATCTTTGTCAGAGAAAGGACACGTAGCATTCGGCAGGGCAGGAAGTCCTTTAAGTGAGAATCAATTTACCTTTAAGGAAAGTTCGCTGTAGCACTCTGGTGTTTCTCAGGTGGTGACCGTCCACACCCGTGTTCAGGGGGGCATTTGGTGCCACCACAGGAGCTCCTGCCCGTCCCCCTTCTCTCGTTTACCCTCCTGTCGTGGGCATTCCTCCCTTCGTTCCCCTGTGGTTTGGCAGTGTCTCTTTCGCCTGACGTTTTCTGTGTGCCAGAAGGTGATGGTCGAGGCCACGGTGTTCTTTCTGAGTCACACGCAGTCGCCTGTAGAGTGACTTCCTCGTCACACACACCGTGTACGCTTTTTAGTCCTCGAGTTAACTGAGGCCGCATGGTGGATGCGGGCAGGGAGAGCGGGACGCGGGCCCGGCCGGTGCTTTCGCGGCATCTTCGGACACACGGACTCCGGGGGACGCGGCTCTGTACTGGCTTCTGCGCTCACTTAGAAGACTGGAAGCCCCAGCACACGTCTGGGAGGGATGGCCGAACCGGGAGGGTGTCCGGAATACCACGGTCGCTCGCGGGCCTGGACGCTTGGAGGGTAGTTCTTAACGCTGCCGTGCTGAGAAACACGAAAGAATCCGGGGAAAGGAGGCAGAGAGGCCGGTCGGGACGGCGGGTAGCGCTCACTCCCGAAGAACCCTGGGGCGGGGAGCGGGCATGCCCGCTGAACTGGGCAGGGGAGATAGTCACCCAGCGGGAGCCCGCCAAGGGTGGTTTCCTCGGGAGGCGTTCACGCCTGAGCTGCCCGCTTTCTTCCAAGCGGCTTTGCGGGTTGAGTCTGCGGCCTCTCTTGTCAACCGCGGGTTGGTAGTCCGCTTGTTGAATTGCGCTGTGCGTGGAGAGCTGCTAGCCCCGTGCTTGGCCGCTGCTTGGTCGTCTGTAAACGGCCGTCGTGAGTACTAACCAGACTTACGCACGTGTTGTTTTTGGTGTGTTGATCCTTTTAGGGCGGTCCGTACCATGACACGTTGCACAGTATTTTGGGCGCTTATACTTGTTACCGACCGGATGTGGGTTATGTAAGTGAATTGTTTCAATATCTTATACCGTTCTCCTCTACAAAGAAAGTCAGAATGTTGCCCAGCCCACCTTGGCTGCAAACGTCAGGTTGCGTGCCTTCAGATTTTTTTTTGGTTGTGGTCGAGGGGGTTGGAGAGCCTCGTGGTAAATGGAGTTGCCTCCGTTTTCTTGTAAAGGGATCGAGCTGACACGGCCGCTCTGGGGCATTCATCACATTTTAATTGGGTTTGATTTTCATTTTTTGCACGTGATTTTTTTTTTCAAGCACTAACTTAAAAAGATCCTAAGCAGTAACCATTTAAAAGCCATTGCTGCCGTTTTTGTGGCTTAGCAAGTGTGCGTGCTCATGGTCTTAGATTTAACACACTAAGTTAGATGCACGTTCCCACGGCACCGGGACGCTACGTTCGGGAGGGCGGTACTTCAGATGCCAGATGTGTAGCGGGGGGAGGTCCATTTATCGTTCTCTGTGGGGACGGAGGCGGGGACTGAAGGGGCGTGGGCCAGGCGGCTGATGTGACAGAGCCGTCCGAGGAGGGACAGGTCAGGGTCCAGGAGGCTCTCAGTTCAGCTTCGGGCGGGTCGTGGTGGGGGGGTGGCTGTGTGGGTCTTTCTAGCACGAGGGTGGGTGTTGATGGTTCCTCTTTCGAATGAAAGAGCAGCTCAGACTGTGGGGCTACCGTGAGTTTAACCCCCTTCTCTGCTTCCCTCAGGTCCAGGGCATGTCCTTTATAGCGGCAGTGTTGATCTTGAACCTAGATACTGCAGATGCCTTCATTGCTTTTTCTAACCTTTTGAATAAACCCTGTCAAATGGCGTTTTTCCGAGTGGACCATGGCCTTGTGAGTATCTTCAGCGTATACGCCCTGGGTGCCCTGTCCTCACACAACCCGCATTGCTAACCATTGCGTCAGAGGGGAAGGGAATGTATTTTCCAGACGCACGGTTAATAGTCATTTGTATGTATTTCTTGTTTGTATGTGTTTCTGAATACATTCTTTCAGAAGTATTTCTGAAAGTACATTCTTTAAACAAGGGAGGAGGGGTGGCTCCTGCCCGCATGTACGCACTTTGTGGCACAACAGAAGGCTGGGCGCGGGCTCCGCATTTGGGTCTGTCAAACAGAACGTCGCCTCATTCACCTCCGTTGCCGCCCACTGTCACACCGGGGCCCCGCTTCGTGCAGTGCGCTCACCACGGAGAGGAGACGTGGTTAAGACCAGCTCCTTGATTCGACAGAGGCTGCACTGTGTAGACGCTGCTGTAGGCACAGAATAGGTGGAAGGAGCTGACAGGAGTCGCCCTCACCTGCTCCTGGGGGTGGGTCCTCTGCGTGGCGCAGATGAACCAAGGCTCGGAAACGACCTGACCCATCGGGTCACGCAGCTGGTGAGTGGAAGGGGCATGAGCTCAACCCGTTCTGCTTCCTAAGCCTGTGGGCTTTCTACGGCCCGGAAGAAGAGTCGCCCGTTCAACAAGCCCATTGGCCTTTTTAATGGGCGCTGTCTGGATTGGCTGATAATTTGCTGATGATTGTCACCAGTACTTCTAGACCAAAACGATCTGATAGTTTAGATCAGCTGGAGAATATTTCTTCCTTAATGTCCTAAGGACTCTGAGGATTTCTTGCTCAGGCAGCACGTACGTTTAAAAAAAGAAGTATTTCAAAACTGCTGCACAAATGGCGGCCCGTAGGACGTTGAGGAGTCCTTGTGGAGGGCAGTTCGGTCCTGAGCGTCAGTAGTGGTAAGTGGCATGGGTGTCTAATTCTGCTTGTGAGAACCGTTCAAAGAAAGTCCCGTTCCGAGAAAGTCACAAGCATGGACAAAGCATTACGCACAGAGATGGTCTGACGTAATTATTTATGACTGTAATAATTTAAAATTATCATGAAAATGGAAACAGTTTAAAAGGGAGTTTAGGGGGAGACAGAAGGTTACTTAAAATCTGGCAGTAGAAACAACAGGTGTTGGCCAGGATGTGGAGAAAAAGGGAACTCTCTTACACCATTGTGGGAACGCAAACTGGTGTAGCCACTGTGGAAACAGGTTAGAGGTTCCTCAGAAAATGAAAAACAGAATTACCGTATGCTCCAGCAATTGGACTACTAGGTATATGAACGTGGAAGATGAAAACACTAACTTGAAAGGATACACGCACCCCTGTGTTTATAGCGGTGTTGTTTATGGTAGCCAAACTATGGAAGCGGCCCAAGTGTCCGTCGACAGATGAACGGGGAAAGAAAACGAGGTGTGCGCAATGGAATATCACTCAGCCATAGAAAATGAAACCTTGCTACTTGCGAAAACACGGATGGAACTTGAGAGTGCGATGCTAAGTGAAACAAGTCAGAGAATGAGAAGGACCATGTGATTTCACTTGTATGTGGAATTTGAGAAGCAAAACAAATGAACAAAGGGAAAAAGACCAACCAAGAAACAGACTCTCAACTGTAGAGAACAAAGTGGTGGTCACTAGCGGGGCGGGGCGTGGGGAGATGGGTGGAGAAGAGGTTCTGGGGGTGAAGAGTGAACTTAGCACCGAGTAACGTGCAGAATCGTGGAATCACTCACTGTATGTACGTCTGAAACTAATCCAGCACAGCGTGTTCAGATACTGGAATTAAAATAAATGAAAAGTAACGAAATCTGGCAGCAAACCAGTGCAGTACTGATGTTTGCAAAAAAGATTGTACCGTGGAAGAGTTATTGAAGATAAAAAGCTAGTTTTCTCCAAAAGTATCTGAAATAGAACATGTGCCGTAATAGCTACCATATTTAACGATAGAAGGAAACGAACCACAACATTGATAGTATTTACAGATGGTCCTCTTTTGTTTCCACACTTCTTAAGTTTTTTTTTTACAGACTTTCACCGTCAGGAAAAAGCTTTTTATGTATAATAAAATGATTTACATTTAAATGTTTCCTAATTTTGAAGATAAGACCCCAGCTTTCTGTTTAGAAACCTGTAGGGGCGCCTGGGTGGCGCAGTCGGTTAAGCGTCCGACTTCAGCCAGGTCACGATCTCGCGGTCCGTGAGTTCGAGCCCCGCGTCGGGCTCTGGGCTGATGGCTCGGAACCTGGAGCCTGTTTCCGATTCTGTGTCTCCCTCTCTCTCTGCCCCTCCCCCGTTCATGCTCTGTCTCTCTCTGTCCCAAAAATGAATAAACGTTGAAAAAAAAAATTTAGAAACCTGTAATAAAAACCGTACTTCAGAATTTTAATTTAGGGGGGCAACTGGGTGACTCAGTCATTCGGGCATCTGACTCTTGATCTCCAGTCAGATCATGATCTCAGGGTTTGTGGGGTCAAGACCCGTGTCGGGCTCCGTGCTGGTTGTGGAGCCTGCTTGGGGTTCTCTCTCTCCCTCTTTCTCTGCCCCTCCTCTGCTCACATGTGCTCTCTTTTTCTCTCTCTCAAAATAAAAAACTTAAAAGAGAATTTTTTTAAGAAAAAATTTTTTTAGCTTGGGGGCTCCTGGGTGGCTCAGTCAGTTAAGCATTTGACTTGATTTCAGCTCAGGTCATGATCTCATGGTTCGTGAGTTCAAGCCCCGTCTTGGGCTCTATGCTGAGTGTAGAGCCTGCTTGGGATTCTCCCTCCCTCCGTCCCTCTTTTTCCCTTTTTCTCTCTCTTTGTCTCTCTTTCTCTCTCTCCCTCCCTCCCTCCCTCCCACACACACGTATATACTCTTTCTTAATGTAAATAAACTTAAGAATTTTAGCTTGTATTTTTAAGGAAAGATTATGGAATCATAGTGTTGAATGGGGTCTCCCAAAAGTAGCCCTGTGGACCTTGGGGCCCGATAGCTGTGGGGGGTGGGGGGCGTCCTGTGCCTCAGGGGAGACAGGCAGCATCCCTGCCAGTCACACCTCCCGCTACTGTGACATCAAAAATGTCCTCAGACATCGTCAGATGTCCCCCTGGGAGGCTGGGTCCTCCCCCGCCCCCGTTGGGGCCCACTGGTTTACAGTGCATCCTTCCCTTGGGTCTCAGAGTGCCATCGCCCTCATGCATCCTGCTGGTAAACGGGACAGAACTGGGCCACCAGGCTCTGGTGTGTAGGGTTTCTCATCCAGCTCTAGCTGTTCGTTCTGTTCCTGTGCTGCTCCCCTGCTGGGTGCGCTTTGCTTTCGTACCAACCCGCTAGGGGCCGGGAGGCACATGCCAGTGGGGTACGGGCCGTGGCTGCCTCCTGCTGCGTGACAAGGGCAGCGCTTCTAAGCCAAGGCGTTGCCTGTGCCACATGTTAGTCTTCTGTCCCCTCTGGATGCACTGGGGTTGTGAGTGAGGGACGCACGCTGCCTCCGGTTCTTTTAGACGGTTAATCGGTCCTGCTTCTTCAAGAAGAGCAGTGAGCCCACAAAGACTCCACCTTCGCAGCACAGTTCAAGGCCAGCCTTGCCGCACACCGATGGCAAGTTAGTGACTGCTCTGGGCGTGCATTCTCTTATCTGTAAGTTGAGGAGATGCTACAGTGTAGCTAGTGATGCCCCTGTGACGACTAGAGAAGGCGCTGATGTAGAAATTGCCCGAGCCCGGCGATGAGTTCCCCGTCAAAACGGGTTAGCAACTGCGCAAGAAGACCATTGTATCCTGAAAGCGTTAAGAATGTTGACTTTAGGGGCGCCTGGGTGGCTTGGTCGGTTAAGTGTCCAACTTCGGCTTAGGTCATGATCTCACGGTCCGTGAGTTCGAGCCCCGTGTTGGGCTCTGTGCTGACCGCTCAGAGCCTGGAGCCTGTTTCAGATTCTGTGTCTCCCTCTCTCTCTGCCCCTCCCCTGTTCCTGCTCTGTCTCTCTCTGTCTCAAAAATAAATAAATGTGCGGGGCGCGTGGGTGGCGCAGTCGGTTAAGCGTCCGACTTCAGCCAGGTCACGATCTCGCGGTCCGTGAGTTCGAGCCCCGCGTCGGGCTCTGGGCTGATGGCTCGGAGCCTGGAGCCTGTTTCCGATTCTGTGTCTCCCTCTCTCTCTGCCCCTCCCCCGTTCATGCTGTGTCTCTCTCTGTCCCAAAAATAAATAAACGTTGAAAAAAAAAATTTAAAAAAAAAAAAATAAGAAGAAAAATAAATAAATGTTTTAAAAAAAAAAAAAGAACGTTGACTTTCTTCTGTAGATTGCAAACCTGTGCTGATAATTGGTATATTTCACATTATTTCCCCAGATGTTGACCTATTTTGCTGCATTTGAGGTATTCTTTGAAGAAAATTTGCCGAAATTATTTGCTCATTTCAAGAAAAACAACTTAACTCCAGACATCTACCTAATTGATTGGTAAGACTGAATTTCCTATGTGTTTTCTCACCTTATTACTACCTATGACTCTGACTGTCCTCCTTTATTCCCTCAAGGGGAGAAATGGTTTCCTGGACCTATTTGTTTTCAGAGCGCCATGTGTCCATTCATCAAGCGAGATGTCACTAAGCCCCAGGTCTGTGCTGGGCTCTCTGCTGGGACCTAGTGACGAGTGGGGCGCAAGACACAGTGCTCTCCTGTCAGGAGCCCTGTCCGGAGGGAAGGCATGTGTCCGTGGGCGGCTGTGCCGCGTGAGGTGTGTGCTGTCTATTAGGAGGGCGAGATGGACAGAGCCCCGGACCCAGGCTTGGGGGTCACAGCGCACAGAGGTGTCCCACGAGTTGGAGCCCAGGCACGATGTGGGCACGCGGTGGTCCAGAATTAGCAGGGCCGTGGCCATCCATTTGGTGATGCTGGAGCCTAGAGCCGAGGGTGAGGGGGGCAGGTGAGAGAGGTGGGGAGGCCAGGTCGCGTGGGTCTTAGGTGCAGGACTATGGAGCCAGCGGGAACGCTTGCGGGCTTTTGCTTGGGGTAAGGATGGAGGTGGGTTCTATCCGGAAGTGAGGCTTAGGTTATTGGGGAGCCTGGGGGCAGGGACAAATAAAGGCGAAAAGACCAGTGCTCGAACTGAGGCTTCAGAATCTGGGGGACAGTGGGGAATGGAGAGACTGGGAGTGGAAAGCTTTGGGTCCCCGAGAGAGTTGGTGTGCGTGTGTGAGAGAAGGCCGAGAGTTGTCCGTCTGGTGAGGGGCGCGTCTGTACCACCAGCTGAGGTCCGAATCGGGCCAGATTGGGCAGTGAGGCTAACGGATTTGGCTTGGCCGCAGTGATTTTGAGGTACCCCCTGCACATCTGAGTAGACACACAGATAGCAGGTGTTAGTTCTGGGGTTCACACGGGTGGATGTGGCTGCCTGAGGAGGGGGTGGCACGTCACCCCAGAGAGCACGGTGTCTGGGGGCAGACTTGTGGAGCAGAGGTGGGAGGAGTGTGGTTCTGGAACACTCAGCCCCGGTCCAGCCTCTTCTGTTACTTGCCTCGTGGCTGTGTGCTGGGCATTAACCCTCTCCGAGCCCGTTGTCTCATCTTTCGCCTGCAGCGATGAGCCTTGTAGGGCCTTAGAAGGTGACGTCACTGCCCGGCTTACAGAGGGGCTCTGCAGACGAAAACGATGTCACTCGGCCCAAAGACCCATTTGGGCTTCGGCACCACTCGCATAGTGAATCTAAAACTGTTGGTAACGGATTTGGAGCTGGTTTGATTTTTGGTCATCTGAAACGAGGCTCAGGCCCTGAGATAAAGCAGACTTGCCTGCCCCCTTGGGAATGAACCTTTGGGATTCTTGGCATTTGTTGCCTCCACCCTAAACCCCGAGACTGTTATTAGGACTCTGCTGAATACTCGCTGGAAACCAGGGTTTGGGGGTTGGAGCTTGTAGCTGGTGTCGCTTTGGAGTAGTGAGCGTCAGGCCGTGAAGTGACCCCTGGGGCGGGGGCGCTCTGGGCTGGCCTATCTGGCATGTCTCACAGGGCACCCGTATTTAGCAAATGACCTCTTAGATAGGCTCCCCTCTGCACCCCCGCTGGTGCTGCCACGGTGCTAACCGTGACTTTGCCCTGGGAGGGGGTGGGGGTGTGTTGGGAGACGGTCAGACCAGACCGGAGTCTTCAACTTCTGCCTTACCTGTTTTAGGGCCCCAACTCACATTCTTAGGATTTCAGGCTGAAAGCGAAGTTTGGAGAACACTGTCCTGGAATAGTGTCTTTCAGACTTTTTCACCCTGACTTGCAAACAGGAATTGTTTCTGTGTTGTGATGCAGTGTGTGGCCACGTGCCCAGAAATTCGCTCTGTATACAGGACTGAAACCAGTTTCAGACAATACCTAGCCCTTGTTTTGTGTAAAGCATCCTGAAATTTCCTGTTCTGTTCTATTTATTTAAAAACGTGTTGGGGCGCCTGGGGGGCTCAGTCAGTTGGGCGTCCGACTTCGGCTCAGGTCATGATCTCGCAGTTCATTAGTTCGAGCCCCGCGTTGGGCTCTGTGCTGACAGCTCGGAGCCTGGAGCCTGCTTCGGATTCTGTGTCTCCCTCTCTCTCTGCCCCTCCCCTGCTCATGCTCTGTCTCTCTCTGTCTCAAAAATAAATAAAAACATTAAAAAAAATTAAAAATAATAAAACAATAAAAAAAGTGCTGGAGGTCACCCACTCTGATTGATTTCACAGTGCACTAATCTTTTTTTTTTTCTTAACGTTTATTTTTGGGAGAGAGAGAGAAAGCGCAAGTCAGGGAGGGACAGAGAGAGAGGGAGGGACAGAGAGAGAGGGAGACACGGAATCGGAAGCAGGCTCCAGGCTCCGAGCCGTCAGCACAGAGCCCGACGTGGGGCTCGAACTCACAAATCACAAGACCATGACCTGAGCTGAAGTCGGACACTTGACCGACTGAGCCGCCCAGGTGCCCCCCCAGCGCACTAATCTTGACGGGGTCAGCAGGGGCAGCGTAAAGAGCACCGTCCTTTCCGAACAGGACCCGTTCGTTTCTCCTCTGTCTGGAGGCGGTTATGATCCAGGTGGGGGCAAAGGTCAGGGGCACCATGTTGACCGGCGGCAGGACTTCCCACACAGGATTTCCCTTAACTCTCAGAACAAGCTCTTGGAGCGAATTGTGACACGTCCGTTTTATAGATGAGAAAAGCGAGGCTCGGAGAGGCAGTGTGGCCTGCCCGAGGCCACGGCTGGCTGGCGTTCAAACTCAGGTTCCCGCTCCAGACCTCATGCGCTGTCCCACGAGTCCTTCTGAGGGACTTTGTGGGAAGGCAGTGTCACCCGAGCGTTGGGTCCCGTAGCTCAGGCTCCGGAGATCGCGTCCGCGCACTGATGATGCGCCTGGGGAGAGGAACGCCTGGACCGGACCGTCCGTGACGAAAACTGAAGCCAATGCAGGCTGTCTAGGTGCAAGGGTAGCTCAGGGATTCCACTCCTGAGACCGTGGCGATGGGTCCTGGTGGCACCCGATGCCTCGTGAATGCGCCCCCAGTGCCCTGGTGAGGCCCCTGCTTTACTGCTTTCTAGAGTAAGGACCAGGTAGGACGTTGTGTCTGTGGCTGTAGCAGGGGCTGGGAGGTAGGTTGACTTGAGCACAGGAAAAGCCACGTTTTCCGGACTTCCCCCTCGCCGTCCACGGTTACTGATGGTCTGCGGTGAGTCAGGGTCTTGGTCGGGCGCTCACAGGTAGAAGCTCAGGTGGGGGACAGGGCAGGCGGCGAGGAGGAAGCCAAGGGAAGAGCACGTCTTGTTCAGGACCTGCCCTCGAAGCTGACGCTGCGGAGACGCGTGTTTTGCCCTCACGGTGTCCGTGGCAGGCGTAAGCACATCTTAGCCCAGAGGAGGCCCCTGAGGCCCCTGCCCGGTGTCCCACCTGTAGTGAGCGGTCCAGGCTGGTCGCGCTCAGCTTTTGCCTTTTCAGTGTGTCCTGCCACCTTCCCAGAGCCACATGCGCACCCATAGCGGTGGGGCCGCCCCTGATGTGTGCTGTAAACCGGGGTGGCCCTAGGCTTCCGGTTAATAACTGCCGGAGGATGAAGGCTCTCTGGCCTGTTCTCTGTCCCAGGGTCGAGAGCCCCATCTGGGTTGGCCGGCCGAGTGTCCTGGGTGAGCTGTGTGGGCACTAAGAGGACCAACTCTTTCCTGCCACGCTGTCCACCCACCGGAGGCCAGCTGGGAATTGTTCCTGCTTTATTCCCAGGATGGTGTCACTGCGATGATCACATTATAGCTTAGAGGCCGTTAACCTGGCACAGTTGGAGAGTCATTCCTCCGGAATGTTCTTTTCTCTCCTTCCACCCCTGCAGTGCATGCCTTCTTCCATCACAGCCCTGACCCACTCTGAGGGCATCTTTTGTTTCTTGCTGTTCCTGCCACGGACCGAGCTTAGTCACCTCCGTGTGGCCAGTGCCGGGCCCCGTGTGGGAGGACGGACACGCGGCCGTTGAACTCTTCGGACTGTTCCTTGTTGCTGTCAAGTGGCAGAATTCTCCAGAGATGTGAGTGGGTTTTGCAGTAATCTCGGATTAGTAAAAGAATCCGCGGCACAGTCCGTGTCATGATTAGCGTCCGGGGGTCCTTGCAGAGCCCGTCGTTACACCGCAGCTCTACCTTGAGGGACAGGCTCAGGGTGAAGTTAAAGTTGGCAGATTTTAGTTTCTGTTGCAGCTTGTACTCGTTTATTTGTGGATGTTGACTTCTGGGTGACAGGCCAACCTATGAGCGCCCCAAGAGCAAGGCTTGCCTCGCTGAGCTCCCAAGTGCCCGGGCTAGCGTCTGGCGTGCACCAGGGCCTTCATCGGTGTGTGTGTGTGTGTGTGTGCGCGCGCGTGTGCGCGTGCATGTGCGCGGACGGGGAGGGTCTGAGCCTGCGGTGAGAAGCCCGTTCGCAGGAAGGGCCTGCGCAGCCCGTGTGTCACCGGCACGCCCCCAGCCTGGCCGCACACGGAGCCTGCGGTACCGTGCGGGGATCCCGTGGTTTGCCCGGTGCCTGCCCGGCCCTGCTGGGGGCTGGGACGTGAGGGCCCAGTTAGAAAGTGCTCTGGGGGCACTGAGATGGACGTGACTGCTTCCAGGATCGGGCCGGGGATCGGACTGGTTAACTGAGTTGGAACAGAGCCTTAAGTAACTGCCTCCCAGTGTTTAATGAACGCACGTTATGTTTGGCATGTTAATGTATTTAATCCTCACAAAATCTAATCAGGCTAAGTGGTAGCTCCTCATTTCTCAGCGTCTGTTCTAGCTGCTCGGCCGAGTCTGTTACGAACACGGGGAGTGCGTGGTGAGGTAGGGGGTCGGGGGCAGAGGCTCGTAGGCCTAGGAGAATCTGGGCACAGCTGGGAATTGGGGCCTTGAGGGTCTCTGGTTGTGGCTTCCCTGCAGCAAAGACCGCTGGTGGCTCTTGTGTCTCGGGCTGAGATACACTTCTCCACAGCCGCCCTTTATCTGCAGTTTCCTCGTCTGGAAAGTGGGGGTGAAGACTGTACGTCCTTGTGGAGTTGCAGCGAGGATAAATCGGATAAGCCGTGTAGACGGTAGGAAGCAGCACTCAGAACAGAAGTCCGCACTCCCCGCCAGCTCTTGCCTGCGCCGGGCCCTTGGGGGTGGACCAGGGTCGGGTTGGTTTCTGAGAGTGAGCCAGGCTTTGGAAGCAGTAGAACCCCTTCTCCCCCTTCGGAACCCCCTTGCTTTCCTGCAGGCTCAGACGAACAGTTAGAACAGACGTTGCAGGGAAGGATGTTTTCTGGAAGTTGGGAGGCCTCGGAAGCTGGCCTGTTCCTTCCGCACGTCATGGCACAGAAGCTGTGTTTGGTGTCCTTTATAAGCCTGCAGCCACTTGTTTAGTTCAGCAACACGGAAATAACGTTAATTTGCGTTCGTTCAATTTATACCTGAAGTTAATCATTTTTTTGTAAGTTTATTTATTTTGAGAGAGAGAGAGAGAGAGAGAGAGAGAAAGAATCCCAAGCAGGCTCCATGCTGTCAGGGCAGAGCCTGACTTGGGGCTCGATCTCATGAACTGTGAGACCCCGACCTGAGCCAAAATCCAGAGTCGGACACTTAACCGACTGAGCCACCCAGGCGCCCCTGAAGTTACCATTTTTGGTATAAAGTGCCATCATACTCAGTGGTCCAGAGGAGAAGAAGCCTCGAATGCTCTCTTGCTACCACGGGGAGAACCCTGCAGCCATCCTGGGCAGGCCTCGGGGCCCTGTCCCTCGTGCCCTCCCGGGTCGGTGCAGGATTGGAGCAGGAGGAAGCCGAGCACACTGGGCACAGTGAGAGCCCACGAAAGGCTGGAGACGGGAAGGGCGGGAGGGCCCTGTGCAAACAGCAGCGCCCTTGTTCCCGCTGCTCCGACCCCGACCCCGACCCCGCTGTGGGGCCGGGGCAGAGCCTGGTGGAGCGGGAGCTGAGCGCGTGCGCTCTTGAGCTGCGTGAGCGGTGCCTGCTTAAACGCCCTCTGCTGAGAGGCAATCAGGGGAGGACCGTTTCAGTGTCTCACTCACAGTAGGTGTTTGAAGCCAAGTATGGTTTACAGATCCAGGCAAGCGTCTGCGAGTGTGGGGTCAGAAGTGGTCTTGGTGGAGCAGGCGGTCGACACTGGCACGAGGCCCCTCTCCGTGGGAGCCGTGCTCCTGCAGGAGGGGTGGGAAGAGGGTGAGTGGACAGAGGTGTCTGCCCTGGAGCCCGAGGGGACGGAGCCACGTGACCCTGGGCTTGAGGGGCGAGGGGCTGAGCCCTGGTTGCTGAAAGCCTCAGAATCCACCAGGCTCAGGGGAGGCGTAGGGCAGACCAGGGGGCCATCTCGGGGCTGAGTGTGATGAAGGAGTGCGTGGCTTTCTGCCCGGACCGTGCCGTCCCCGAGACTCTGCGGGCCGAGGTTGGTGGCTATTGGGAAAGATACGGGGCTCAGCGCCAGCACCGGGCGAGAAACCAGGCCAAGCCCACGGTCCCAGAAACGGCCTTCTAAGAGTGAGGGGATTTACAAGATGTTGTCTTTAAAAGGCGCATTTTATTTAAGGTGTGACGTTCGGGGCCCTGACGATTCTGTGTCTGCACATAAAACGGTGAATGATGTGCAGTGTGGCTCAGCCCACTTTCCTACATGGGAACGTGTCGGGGATCAGTTCAACGTTTGTCATTCTTCCCTGTCTGGTGCTGGGACGCTGCCTCTATTTGGTACCATCTCTGCACCGACTGTCGCCAGCCCAGAGCCCTCCTGAACTCCAGGTCCTAAATAAAGAATGAAATCATTTGGCCACTTGGACGTCTGACACTCAGACCGCGTGTCCTCACACTCACCTCTTGACGTGGTTGACGCAGCCAGAGACCCCACGTCTCCTTAAGCGACAGCTCCATCCTTCAGGTTGCACGGCTGAAACCCAGCGTCCTTGACTCCTCTGTTGCATTTGTCCACCGCGGAGACCAGAGTTCCTCCGCTTTGGCCGCCTCCACTGCGGCCTGCCTCCTCTGACCTCGCCTGGGTGGTTTCAGCGGCTGCCCAGGGAGGCCCGTGTCCGCGACGGGCACGTCTCAGCACCGTGGACAGGGGCCTCGTCTGGTCAGACCCTCCGCCGGTTTTGCCTTGCACGTAGAATAAAACCCAAAGACCTCGTAGCCTCCGGTAAGGCGCGCCCGTGCTGGGCCCGGGTCTGCACGGGCTTCTCCGTGGAATTCTCTCCTTTGCTCTTTTTGCCTTCAGCCCAGCGGCCTCCTTGTTCCTCCTCGACTGTGCCAGGTTCACTCCTTCCTCACAGCTGGAGACACCTTCCTTTGGCTGGACACCGTCCAGACCCCCTCCCTTGGCTTGTGGCCTCTTTTTCAGGGCTTTATGGACACGCCGCTTCCTCGTCCATCCCGTTGAGAAGTGTGTGTGTGCATTCACACGTGTGTGCGCATCCAGGCCGGCAGTCCATGTCTCCTACCCCTGCTTGTGTTTGTTCAGCGTCTGACACGCTGGGTACTTTATCCCCTTTGCTCCAGAGGGCGGGGAACTTTGTCCCTTTGTCTGATGCCACGTAGCCTCGTCACCAAAACGCAGAGATTAGCGTTTAGCAGTAGGCTAAACGTACTTTACGGACGGACCCATCTGCTCAGTACCTTCACGGACGGACCCATCTGCTCAGCATCAGAAGGGCTCGGGTGTGGGCAGTTTCCGCATGCAGCAGCGGAAGAGCCTGGTACGGATGGACGCGAGGTCTCAGCAGGGGCGCGCGGCGGGTACTGGCCGTGGCGTTCCTGATCATTCAGATGTTTACTTTTACAAAGCTCAGGACGGCTAAAGTAGTTTGTGGAGATGCGCACGTGAATCTGAACCCGGGGAGGTCACGTCAGACGCATTTTTTTCGTTGTTACTCTGCTCTTTGCCTGTTGCTTTGTCTGTTTTCCGATAATTTTTTATTAAGACGCTGCTTTTAAGATGTCAGGGGTTTGCTTTCCAGGAATGAACTGGCAGGTGAGAGAGTATCTTGGAGGAGGTCAGTTCTGCACTTTTTTTTATAGCGTTAATAATGTGCGTTTTGTAGGTAGAACTGAGAATGTTCTCTAGATTCAGACTAGAAACAAAAAAATCTCTTGGATCTCATGAATAAATAAACTTTAAAAAAAAAAGTGGGGCGCCTGGCTGGCTCCGTCGATGGAACGTGTGGTCTTGATCTCTGTAGATTAATCTCTATAAGGATTACTAACAATAAATAAATAAACATAAAAAAGTCTCTTGGATCTTTCTTTAACTGTGTTTTCTTGACCGAATGATAAAATGGTTTCCCGTTTTTGAGATGTTAACAATTCAGGCTTAAGTCTTGTTGTGACTTTAAAAAACAAAGTGTCCTTCCGTGGATGATGTCAGGGTGGTGGGCTTTCAGTCCCACATTGGGCATAGAGATTACTTAAGAATGAAATCTTTAAAAATAAATAACCAGATAGATAGATAAACGTGTCTCACCCGGTACCGTGTAGAGCAAGCAGTCCGATCGTTTAGGGCATGGGCTTTGGAGTCCGGTTCGCAGCCTGGCTGTGTCACTTACCGGTGGCAGGACCTGGGACTCAGTTCCCTGTGGTCAAATGAGCTAACAGAACCCGTCTCCCAGGGTGGTTCTGGCTGTTGAGTGGGGGGTGCTTGTGATGTGCCCGCTGTAGTGCCCGGCACATAGTAGGTCCTCAGTTTAAACTTAGCTCTTGTGGTTTGTATGAGGTAGGGCCTTCCTGTGACACTTGTCTGCCTGTTCCATCGTCTGGGCCGAATGAAATCTAAATTGTTATGCCTTCCTTAAAACTCTTGTTAGAGTTTGGTAGCCTTGGATATTTTGGGGTCTTAATTAGCATGCTCTTTTGCATGCACGCCCCGGACTGCCTGAAGTGTTCCTCTGGGCTCTGGGGGAAAGGCTGTTTCTGGGGCTGAGCACGCTGCCACGTGAGAGTTTGGAGTTCACTGCAGACAGGAGAGCCCGTGCGCGGGAGCCTCGTGAGCGCGTTTGCCAGGATGGCACAAACTTGCGGTGGCATCTATCATAGGAAGCAGAGTCCTGCTGTTGGAGGCTGGACGTTACTCTCTGACCAGGGCAGCGCCGTAGTCTGCGTCCAACACTGGAGCCCCGGTGCCTTCACGGGCCCTGTGTGTGTAGAGCTGGCACGGGCACTAAGGGAAAACCGAAACCGTGGACGGGCGATTCTCCGGGAGGGACAGGGGACGTGCCCCAGCAACTGAGAAGCCCCACTTCTTTGTCACATTTTTTAAATTGTTGAGAGAGAGCGAGAGCAAGAGTGAGCGAGGGGCAGGGAGGAAGGGGGAGAGAGAGAGAGAGAGAGAGAGAGAATTCGGAGCCTGGAGTGGGGCTCGAACTCATGAACCGTGAGTTCGTGACCTGAGCCGAAGTCGGGCACTTAACTGAGCCACCCGGGCGCCCCGAGAATCCCCACTTCCGATGAACGCTGCTGCTGGGGAGGAGGTGGTGAGAGCCGCTAACGTCTGGGACACTAGAGCAGATTGGCGGAGTGCCGACTCACTTACCTACTCGGCGGAGACGGCCGGGTGCTGTGCCACATGCTCGCCTGGAGGGAATTGGCCAGGGTCCCTGCTCTTGAGCGTCTCTGTGGGGAGCAGCAGGGCAAACACGAGTTATAAGCCCCAGGGTCAGAGGGAGCATCTGGCTGGTCCTGGGGGTCAGCAGACGTCCTGGGGATGGCACCCGGGCTGCGTCTCCCGGCTGAGGGAGGAGGGTGGGTTCACAGACAATCCGTTTGGCCCGCGTCTCTTTGGATTCGCCTCGCTTTGTGACACGGGCACTTTCCGGGCTAGAAATGCTTAAACCCGAGGATGCAGTTGGTCACCCAAGATGGTATTTGTTGGGTAGTTTGGATGGTAATTGTCACTGTATTTTAAGAGAGTGCCTGTGCGCTTCACTTTTTCACCTGATGGTTTCCGTTAAGTACAAGATCGGTTTCTCGTGGAAGAGTTTGCTTTGTTCCTTCACAGACTCCCAGGGGGAGAAAGTACACAGCACTCTTGAGAAGTAACGTGCACATGCCTACACTGGCTACAGGGTTCTGTTGACTGTTTCGATTTGCCTGAGACTCTAAGCTCTTAACCTTGGGTCCAGCGCCTACCACAGAGTAAGCACATCGTCGATTCTCGATAAATACTTGTTGAATGGATGCAATCAGAGTCAGCAATATAGAGAAGGTACAGAGAATCTGCGTGAAAGCCGATAGTGCTTTTTTAATAAAATCGGCCTTCAGAACGAACGCGGGCCTCGACCCCCGCACCTTGTGTCTAAGTATGAACATCACTGACTCAGGGAGTGTTCTTAACGAATTAGGCCTGAATTCCCAACTCACTCTTTGTGCCATCCGAAACCTGAAAAACTCAAAACTTTTTTTTCCAGGATCTTTACCTTATATAGTAAGTCTTTGCCCCTCGACCTGGCCTGTCGCATATGGGATGTGTTCTGTCGTGACGGGGAGGAGTTTCTGTTCCGCACGGCCCTGGGCATCCTGAAGCTGTTTGAGGACATCCTGACCAAGATGGACTTCATTCACGTAGCCCAGTTCCTTACGAGGCTCCCAGAGGACCTGCCCGCGGAGGAAGTTTTCGCCTCCATAGCTACAATTCAGATGCAAAGTCGAAACAAGAAGTGGGCTCAGGTAAACGGATCCTTCGTTCTCTTTTCCCTGCAGAGCAGTTTGGCTCAGTAGCGTGACTGAGGAAGTTCATTGCTGCCTTTTGAGAAACCAGCCCTCTCTGAAGAAAGTCCTCCTTGGACCGGAGATGAGGAGCCTGGGTTTGAGGCTGGGCTCTGCCACGGGGGGGTCATCGGATGGACAGGTAGAGGGGCGGGTAACAGAAGCCTCTCAGCCATTCTGCAGTGGCGCCGGGGGGACCCTGTGCTGTCCGCAGGTTAGAAGGCATTTGTAAAACCAGGCGCCGCCACCCCCACCCCCACTGCTGTGCTTGGCGCCGGGCGGAAGGGGTTGTCCCCCGTCGCTGATCAACAGACGGGACCCACAAAGGCGAAACGCTCGCCCTCAGCGGTGAGCGGAGGGCAGGAGGGCTGAAGGGTGGCTCCCCTGGGCTGTGTCCTCTGGCCCTCTGGTGGCTGAGTTGGGGGAGTGGCTGAGCTGCCCTGTGGGAGCGAGTCCAACCTGGGCCTCCTTCTAGATCCCTCTCACCTCCTCTGGACGTCCCGTCTAGGGTTGTCCCCTGGGGGATTAGCCAGTGTTGTCTGGTTCCAAGTCTTTATTGGGCAAAAAAGGAAAAAACAAGCCTTGCTTCTTACAGGCTTATTTGAGCCTTACAGGCTCAAAGCTTGTCTGAGCGGCAGGTCGCACTGGGAAGTTATCTGTGGACGTTTCTACTCCCCTGTGTATGCCAAACAGCACATCCCTCATTTACCCTTTGTGTTAGTGGGAGATTTCAACGATTTTTTTTTAACGTTTATTTGTTTTTTGAGAGACAGAGAGCATGAGCAGGGGAGGTGCAGAGAGAGGGAGAGAGAGAGAGGGAGTCACAGAATCCGAAGCAGGCTCCAGGCCCTGAGCTGTCAGCACAGAGCCCGACCCGGGGCTCGAACCCATGAGCTATGAGATCATGACCTGAGCTGAAGTCAGACGCTTAACTGACTGAGCACCCCCCCCCCCAGGTGCCACCTTTATTTTTTTTAAGCAATTTTTTTAATGTTTATTTTTTGAGAGACAGGGTGTTAGTGGGAGATTTTAAATCCATATTAAAATAGAATAAAATAGATCACAGACCTTACATCTTTGTCAGCCAGTCAGTTTTCAGATTTCTAACAGTCTCAAGTATCCGTGGCTTTACAGTTAGTTTGAATCAAGATCCAAATAAGGTTGGATCCAGCTACCACATGGCCGGTAGCTGAAAGATCTTTTTAGTCTTCTGTTTTTATTTTAATATATAGGTTACCCCACCTTTTATTCCTCCTGTATTTATTGAAGAAATGAGGTCATTGGATCTACAGGGTTTCCCAGGGTCTGGATCTTGCTGGCTGTACCCTTGCAGGGGTGTTGACCGTGGTCTTCAGTACGGGCAATTTCCTGTAAAGTGACTGTTAGATCCACCGGCTTGATCGTGTTCGGGTGTTTATGTTTGGTCGTAATACTGCGAAGGTGATCACGCTCCAGCACCCTATTTATTTTTATAACAGTTTTATTGAGATGTAGTTTATGTACCATAAAATTCACCCTTTTGAAAGCGTACGATGGAGTACATTGATTAACCACAGGGAAGTTCCCCTGTCACCTGGGTCCGCTGTCCTGGCCCTTGAGCTGGCCCCTTCTGTCCTTGCTGCCCTGTGATGTGTTCGGTCTGGCTGGCAGACTCCCTTCCCGTCTGGCTCTTTTGGGGAGAAGCACGGCTGTTGTGATGGGACCTTGGGCAATACCATGAGGTGCTCCCCTGGTCTTAACTGGGGGTGGAGAGAGGCCCTGTTTTGTGCTGAGGGTGATGGGCTTTGCATTTCTGAAATGCTGCATACGTGCTGCCTTGCTGCATACGTGGGTGACCCTTGAAAACCGTGTGTTGTGTGTGAGAAAGCCAGACGCTGAAGGCCACGTGCCCTATGATTCCACTCGTAGGCAAGTCCAGGGCAGGTGAGTGGTTCCCCAGGCAGTGGGCGAGATCGGGCAGGGTAGCGGGGACGGGAGTTTGCAGGGTCCTTCTTGAGGCGGTGAAGACGCTCTAAAGCGGACCGCGGTAGTGTCACACACGTGGATGGACACGCTACACGCCACTGAGCGAGCGGTATGCTCTCACCGGACAGATGACGCGGTAAGGAAGTACGCCTCAGTAAAACTGGGACAGAATACGCTCGGCTCGTGTGTGAGTAGGACTGGCGGTCCGCTTAGCAGGGATCTGGTGACAGGCAGAGAGAGAGCCTTCCTCTGGTTAAGAAATAAGCGGACGGTGCGAAATGAAGACACGGGGCCACAGGTTCAGGATGGTGGAGAGTTTGAAGGTGGGCACTGCCTGGGCCGTGTGCCCTGCGCGGGAGGGTGTGCTGCGGTCTTCCTGACGCACCTGCTCGCGGTGGTTCCCTGAAGTCGCGGCAGTGAGCCGAGGCCTTTCCTGGCAGCCTTCGTGCAGCTCGTGGGACTGTGCCTCCTGTCTACACGTGCAGTCATGGGTCTGCCGACCTTCCTTTGCTTGTCACTGGTACCCAGCCCGCACATCCCCTGTGTCCCCCCCGCTGACAGGCGTGCGCGCACACACACACGCAGGGAAGGAGTAAACCCAGGTCTTCTGTGTCGCTTCTTGTGTTTTGGGTTTAGGACAAGGTAAAAATGTTTGGTTAAAGCTAGGTCAGAGGCTCGTGAATAGTAGGACGTTTTCTAGTAATGGGATCGTGATAGTCGTTGGCCTGATGCTGGGGTGCAGGTGGGCGTTGAGTTTGTACCGTTCTAAGTCCCACGGGAGTTGTGGTCTGTATACATTCTCCCAAATGCTGTGCTTCGGGTTAAGACCCTGGCGAGCTTTCCAAAGCCAGTAGACGTCCGCGTCTGCTTGGCAGTCCCACGGAGGCAGAGCTGGACAGGGGGACCTTTATCTACCATTAGTCTTTCCGTGCGATTTATTTGAAACCTACAGATGTTTCTGCTCTACCCCATGTAATTTGTGATTCAGTTGAAATCACACAGGGCCTGGCCCCAGGAGATGAGCGCTTGGTTCTGGAACCAGGCAGATCCAGGTTGGAACGTGTGTGCTGCTTGAACAGCCGATCTCGTGAGCGCCCGTCGTTCAGGTGCCTGACTGCGGGGCTGCCTGTGTGCTAACAGCCGCCGTGCGCGAGCTGCGCCGACTTGGGGAGCCCTTGCTGTTGCCACTGCTGTGTCAAGCCGTCGCAGTGGAATGTAGTGTCTTTAAAAACGAAGGTGTTAACCAACAGCCGAGAGAGCGCAGAGTTGGGAGCCAAGTCACTTTGGGGAAGCTCAGGAGGGCCCGAGAAGAGCCCGGGTCTGTTAGCACGGTTTGCTGCTGAAGCGGAGAGGCAGGCAGGGAGCGGCCGTGCTAACAGTCCAGGGGTGCTCGTTGGCGTGCTGGAGCGGGTGGCCTGGCTTGGGGGTGGTGAGCCCAGGGGCTGGAGCCGGATGTGGGAGGAGAACCCTGTAGCCCCGTGTGGACATCGGTACCGTGGCTGCTGGGACATGGTTGTAGGACGTTAGCCGGAGGCGGCACGGTTGGATTCTCACGTCTGGAAGAGGGCCCTGGCTGCGGGTGTTGAAGGCGGAACAGGGCAGCGGCGGACGTGGGGAGGCAGAGGCCCCTGCTAGGAGGCCGTGCGTCCCGTCACCACACCTGTGTCCAGTGTCCTTGCAGATCACCCACGGGCGTCCCCTGTGCTTCCAGGTACTGACCGCGCTGCAGAAGGACAGCCGGGACGTGGAGAAAGGCAGCCCGTCGCTCAGACACTGAGGGGACAGGCGGACCCGCGCTCGGCACCGAGCAGACCTCCAGGTGGCACCTTGCGTGGCTTCGGACGCACGCACGCACGCGCTGACCGCGGACGAGAACGGGCTGTTTTCACGTTTGATCCTAACACTGGAGTTGGCCTTAAACAAAACAAACAACTTTCAAAGAACTACACCAAGGCTTAGCCTTAAGAAGCTCGGTGGAAAGATGAGCCAGTGTTGACCAGGGCCAACACTGCATACTCTGCATGGTTTAAACCTAAGGCAGTGGCTAATCCCCCCCTCCCCCCTTATTTCAGCGAAAGTTAATTAAATTGTCATGCTTTTATGTCAACTAATGAAAAGTACATTACAGTCTTCCTTAGCCAAGGTGTGTGAGAAATCCTCCCGGGGAGGCCTCGGAGAGGTTATTGGCTCATTTACGGACGTGAGTAGGGAAGGGGTTGTCGATTCCGTTCCCGGGACGACCTGTCCAGAGCTGGAGGTGATGTTTTCACAGCCCACCTACCCAAGCTTGCGGGAAAGGAGAATGGGCTGTCCCAGGGCGGTCACGCACGAGTGCCCGAGGGCTCCCTGGGATTCGACCTGACCTCTGGGTTGGTGTTTCTCCATCGTGGCCTTGACAGAATCCCAGCACGAGTCCCATGCACGCTGAGGTTCCAGGGCACCCGTGCTCTCCGAGATTGCTGCGCCCTCCAGCTCCCGAGCAGAAGAGCTGCTCACACGGACGGCCCGAGACCTGGCGGAAAGAGCCCGGGAGGACCCCCACGCCTCCCATCTGCGGAGGCCAGGCGGCTTGGGTGGGGGGGCGGGGAGCCTGCTCCCTTGCTGTCACGGACTGCTGCTCTTTCTGTTGTCACCTGAACGGCAGGACCGGTCCTGGTACCAGATGTTCCCTCCTCACGTACTCGGCTTCAAGGTAGACCGAGGTGAGGGCCGATGAGCAGGCCGCACGCTTCCAGTGGTACGGACGACGGGCCACTCGGGGCTCTCGGTGTTTGTCCTGTGCGCCTCTCCCCACGTTAGCTGGTTTCTCCCAAGTTCATCAGCCGGCAGCTTTCTTGTTCTGACTTTCCCTTGACTGACTTTTACGAATTTTGTTGTAAGAGCTTTGTTTATCCAAACTCAAAGACACGAGCGGTTTCACACGGACTAGCCCAAAGGACGGGCAGCTGTGTGGAAGCCGGCTCCCGTGTGCCAGCCGGGCTGTGCGAGTGCCCGTGGACGGGGCGAGGGCACCGTCGGTTGCGCCCGGCCCTCCGCCGCCCCCTCAGCTGCACGTCCGCCCTCGGCCCCGAGAGCAGGCATGCGGCAAGGAGACCGGCAGGGGGCCGGGGCCCGACCGTGACCTCGCCCTTACGGGTTTTCCGTGCCCGCCACGTCCGCTGCCGACACGCGCAGGTGCGACGGCCAGTTGCGGAGCCGGGGCCCCGTTCGTGCCCTGCACCCCAGCCCTCTTCCGTGTGTCCTGTTTTCTCGAACTGCCTTCGCCCCGTGTCTGCTTAACCGAGTTCTCCCAGGAGGTTGTAGATCATCTTGGATACACTTTCTGCCTCAGCCTTCAAGTGCTGACTCTCCCGACCTCTGGGGGCGGGGAGGGGGGCGTCCCGTCTTCACCGAGGTCTCGCGCTTCCAGACGCAGCCGTCCCCGGACACCGCGATGCTGAATGTAACCCACACTGAGCCGGCCCCTCGCCCGGCCCGGCCGTTCCTCCCACACGTGCTGACTTGCGTTCCGTGATGTGGGCGTTCTGTCCGGAAAGATGTATATATTTTCTTACTGTACATAAAGATGTTCCTAAATCGGGACAGGAAGCGACGCCACAGGGGCATTTGTGCCACTGCCGCGGAACGCGTTTGTGGGACGTCACGTGCATTCAGAACCCAGCCCTTAACCCTTTTTTGTCCCAACAGTCGGACGTTAAATCTCTTTCGATTTACGTCACTACTGATGCATTAAGTTTTTAAACGGGATCCCATGCCGACCGGGAATCCTTAGCGAATCTTTAGCTCGGAAAAGGTTTTCGTGACCTGTTCAGGGACCACGTGAGGTCTTGCGGTTTGATGTGTCCCCCTCACAGGCCGGGGGTCCTGAGTTCCCATGCAGGGTCCCGTGGCCCCTTTCCGCAGAGGGCTGCAGAGGGCACCCGGCCGGGCATCTCTGTTGGACGCTACCGTTGAGGAAAACTGGAAACAAGTAGACATGCCACGCCCCTTTGGAAGTCTGCACTTTCCCCTTCCTGTGCCCGCGATTTCCAGGACTTCAGGCTCGGGACCTTGGCGCGTCTGGCACTTCAGGGTCAAAAGCTGCGTCCCCACTGGTCCCTGAAAGCTCACCTAGAAACATTGTTCACTTTAAATGGTACTTTTTAACTGCTCAGTTTTTGACTATTTTAAATAGTTTGCTGATAGAAAAATTCCTGATAATACTTGCTACATATCATGTTTTAATTGCCTGTACAGTTAACCTTTAATTTTATTTAGTAAAGCCTATCAAATTAGGACTTTTTGAACTGTAAATATGTGGTTTTATTAAATAAAAGTCATGTAAAATTGTTACTTGTGTTCACTGTCGCTTGGTTTAAAATTGAAGTTCCCACCTTAAAAATGGCAACACCTGACTTCGAGCGTCGTGCTGGTTGAAGATCCACCGAGGCCCAGTTCAGTGAAGGAGTTAATTTGGTCAAGGGATTTGGGAGTTTCGTGTGCCCCCACCCCAAGCTGAAGGGGAACCTCAGACTTGCCCACCCCCGTGGCCTGGTGCCGCGTGCCGCCAGGCTCGCTGCTCACACCTCTGCGCCCGACCCAGCAGCTGGTGCACACTCACCCTGGAGCCTGCTCCGAGTGCTGGTGTCGCGGTCCGGCACCACCGCCACCCTCCAAGTGACCGTGGGCTCCTCCCGGGCTGCTGTGCACCTCCGTCCCTGTCCGTGGCTGAGAACGTAAGTGTCCGAGAGGTCACATGTGTGCTCACGTTCGTCGGTGGGGCGCTGGGCTGTTGGAACCAAGGGCTGGAGGCCCGGGGAGGAGCCTGTCGAGTCCTGGCCAGAAAGTATGCGGCCCTTGGGGCTCCTGCCTTCTTTGTCCCCAGGCGGACTTTGCCGCCCCTCCGGTGTCCGCGCCCTGGGGACCTCCGCACCCTCCGCCCCAGGACTGGCCTCCCCGCTGACCTTCCCCAGGGACCGCGCAGCTCACTGTCACGGCGTTCGCCATCTTTGGCCCCCAGCACAAGGCTCCCATCTGTCCTCACGAGGGGGTCCCGTCGCTGCTCTGGGCCGCAGTTCTCTTTTCTCCACTTGGCACAGGCTCTGAGGGACCGTGGCCGCGAGGGTGGCCACGGTGGACGGCAGTCGTGTCCTGGGGCTCACTGCACCGCTTCACCCACCCCAGGCCCCATTTCTCTCCACAGCAGCCCTGTCAGCGTCCCCTTTCCGCGGGTGCGATGCCGAGTGCTGGTCTGCTTGGACGGGCCTGGGGTTCAGACTCCGGCCCTGTGGCTCCTGAGCCCTTGCCGGCCCCCTCCCCAGGGCACAGGCCTTCCTCCTCTGGCCCTGACCTCAACTCCCAAGTGCGGGGTGCGGGGCGAGGCCTGGATTCACTCACCCGAATGCCTCCTGGGTGTGAGGCCCAGCCTGCCGGGAAGGAGGCAGCCGTGCCAGCCAGCTCCGGGAGGACCTTGGGGACGTACGAGCCTTGGGGATGGAGGTTGTGGACACTGGGGGCGGACAGTTCAAACACCCAACGTGCACCTGCCACGAAGGCCCAGAGAGGGAATGAGATACTCCAGCAGCACAGGGAGGGGTCCCCGCTGGACCTTGAGGGGAGCCGCTGGCCAGCAGAGGGAGGCCTTAGAGCCAAGGCGATTCCTCAGGTGGGGCCGTGGGAGATGCCACAGCACCCAGCCGCCCACCCAGCGGCTCGCCATGACCGCAAGTCCCCGGGTATCTCTGCGAGGCCTGGAGCGCTGGCTGGCTCAAGGCAGTTCGGGCTCCTCCGTGAGCACCACCGCGCCTGCAGCCGGCTGGCGCCAGGAGGGGGTGCTCCGCCGGGCACGGCCACGCCAGCAGAAGTATTTAAACTGTGTCAGCCTTGGGGCGCCTGGGTGGCGCAGTCGGTTAAGCGTCCGACTTCAGCCAGGTCACGATCTCGCGGTCCGTGAGTTCGAGCCCCGCATCGGGCTCTGGGCTGATGGCTCGGAGCCTGGAGCCTGTTTCCGATTCTGTGTCTCCCTCTCTCTGTGGCCCTCCCCCGTTCATGCTCTGTCTCTCTCTGTCCCAAAAATAAATAAACGTTGAAAAAAAAATTTAAAAAAATAAACTGTGTCAGCCTCATTTCTCTTTTAAAAAGGATACCAGCTTCCATCCCCTGGCTCGTGAGGATTAAAAAAGATGCTGAATTACTTGTGTCATCAAAAGAAACGCGTCACCATAGAGAGCTAGATTCGTGCTCTTGACACACAGACTTTCAGCGTCTGAACTCTTGGTGAGCTTACGAATTGTAAAAATCAGTGTCTTCCCTCTAATTATCGAATGCATGTTAAATACAATTTGGAAATGCCCCAAAGCACACAAAAAATAAAACATCATAATTTCACCACCTAGGACAGACACTTTTTTCATACGCTTGACTTTTTCTTACGTTTACCCCGTCGTACCAGGGAGCACGCTGAGGTTTAGAAACGTCGAGTGTTTGCCCCAGGTCACAGAAGAGACCAGAATCCAGCTCGGCCTGATGCCAAAGCCCTCATTTGCGGGTGCTACACGGTCTTCCTCCTCGATGCATCTCTGTGCTCATCGTGGCATCTTTTGGGTGAAATATTAGAAGCCTGCATCAGGGAGAAAGCTGGGGCGGGTGGAAATGTATTCATTCAAACCTGTGCCTGTTCAGACTGTGGTTACGACAGGAGCATGCCTGGCAAGCAGGAGGTGTGGGCCCGAGCGGTGCCCGGCCTGTGTGGCCCCTGCTCCCGCCGGCCGCTCAGAGGCGGGTCCCCCCAACCCGGAGTCCTTCCCGACCATATTGCTTGTACAACTTGTGCTCATGAGGACTGTCTTCCAAGTTGAAAACGGAAGTTCCAAAGTGGGGTGCATTAATTTTGAGTGACTTTATCATATCAGACAGGCATCCCCGACCAGGGGCAAAAATCTAAATTATGGCTCAGACCAACTTACAAAGAAAGAAAGCGTTTGTCCACTTAGGCAATTTTATAATCTGAAATGGGTAAGTCTCCAAAAATGACTTTCACCTACTAATTCCTTTTCAGATGCCTTGGGCTCCATGTAGGTACTGCCTGATTTCCTCCTGACCCTGGGGCCACAAACAGACAAAAGTGGCCTGGGACACGTCCGACTCAGACCCATTTATTTTTTTTAATATTTGAGAGACAGAGAGTAGGGGAGGGTCAGAGAGCAGGAGAGAGAATCCCAAGCAGGCTCTGTGCTGTCAGCACAGAACCTGACATGGGGCTCGAACTCACAAACAGTGAGATCGTGAACTGAGCCGAAATCACGAGTTGGACACTTAACCAGCTGAGTCAGCCAGGTGCCCCTCGACTCGGACCAATTTAAAAAGAAGTTTCACGTAACATCTCAGATTTTTCTGTGCCTGCATTTTGCAGGCCCGAATTTTTGGCAAGGTGACAAAATCTCTAGCCTTTGATTTTAGAGATTTCTAGTCCCGCCCCGCCCCCCCACCCCCACCCCCACCCCCCGAATCTTCTAGAGGAAGGGAGGCTCTTCGGAAGTGGTCCCTGCCAGAATGGACTCTGTCTCTGGAGTGGTGTCCTTCCAAGACCCTGTCATTCTCATTGCTCCTGCTTCTGGAGACATCCTCTTTCTACCTGTGATCATTTTAGAACCCGATAGAGCACTTAGCAGTTCCTGGCATACAATAGGCATTCAAGTAACTTATTTTCAGAAGAGGAGAATGGCATGATGTTGATGTATTAACCCGGCAAATTATGGAGCACTGATTATGTGTTAGGCTTTGTATTGACTACTGGGGAGGACGACTGTCTACTTACCCTGAGGGCCTCTGTCTCACTGGGGTCCAGAGAACTAAGCAGACGGTCATAAAGCAGTGGGTCAGAGGCTGGGATGGGGCTAAACACAGGTGGCCGTGGGGCACAGAGGGCACATCAGGAAGACGGGGGGGGGTGTGGCATTCCCTCCTCTGAGGCAGTCGAAAGAAACCACGTGGGAATGCGTGGCTATTTCACGATTAAGAGCTCTCCTGTAATCTAATTAGAAGGACCCTCGCTAGGAAGTAATCAACACGTTATTGGTCTTCTAATTAATTGTAACATCTCCGGCATGAGATAATGTAATTGGAGAGAACGCCGGTAACTTTGCAGCTTAAAGCAATGCCAACTTCATCAGTCTCTCTCTCTGTGCTCACGAGAGCCTGGTTCAGGGCTGGTTCAGGAGTGCTTGGTTCAGCCTGGCTAACTGCCAGTGGGTCAGAGTCAGCTGAAAATACCCATTTCCCCCCTAGCGAACCCAAGGGACACGCACTCTTGCAACGAAAGCTGCTTGCTTGGGGAAGGAAGGCAGGTGCCCGTTGCCAGTTGCACTTTGAAGCCTTCCCAACCACAGAAGAACCCAGTGGCCTGTGCTGCTTTTAGCCTGAGGCACGCGGAAGATGAAGTTCCATTTGCTGGTGAGTTACACCTTCTCTTTGGCCTCGAGGAACCGGGTAGAGGGGAGAAAACGACTGTAGGGGAGGAGGAGGGTGGAAGCAGGAAGTGAATGCTTTTTACTCCCCCAGGTTTGGTAAGCCTGATCCTGTAAAGGAGTGTATTTAAGCTGTAGGAGTTAGAAAAGGGATTTTCACCAACCTTCATTGGCTTGAAAGGGAACGCAAGATCGCATCACCCAAAGGTAAAATAATTGTGAAGTACCCACGACCCACCGAGTCATCTGCCTAGAGCAGGCCTTCTACCACTGTGTCAACGTGTTCAGCACCAAACAGGTCACTCCTCCTAGGACCTACTTGTTTGCGGATGGGAGAACACTTCTGATCTCACATCTGCACGGCTCAAAATTCAATTTACAATTAGGCAGAGAGGCGCCTGGGTGACTCAGTCGGTTGAGCGTCCGACTTCGGCTCAGGTCACGATCTCACGGTTCGTGCGTTCGAGCCCCGCATCGGGCTCTGTGCTGACAGCTGGGAGCCTGGAGCCTGCTTCGGATTCTGTGTCTCCTTCTCTCTCTGTTCCCCTCCCCTGCCCCGCACTCTGTCTCTCTCTCTCTCAAAAATTAAAGATTAAAAAATTATAAAATTAAAGAGAAATAAAGCCAAACCCCCAGCTCCAGAAGCATCGGAGGAAACTGCAAATGTTAATCACTGATTCTGGATTAAAGAGGCAGACCTGTCAGGCATTTCTTACATTAACACAAGGAATGATAGACATTTCAAGAGTGGAAACAGAGTGAAATCATGTGCATAGTGAGGGCCCAAGATCCACAACTATCTTGCTGGAAACAAAAGGCTCACGGACAGTTAGTTGGTAGTCACTATTCCCTATATTGTGCACCTGGCCAAACGCAATACAATCATCGTTTGTCTTCACTGGAAAATAAAAGTGCATGTTTTTGTATAGACAAATGTGTTTCTTTAGAGGATCCAAGAAAACATTTCATTAGAATTGAAGACCGTCATTGAGCCAGAAACAAACGTGAACGGTCAAGCAGACTGAGCCCCCTCTCATGGCAAAAGGAAAGAGGACAAAACCACAGCTCCTTTTCCTATGTATCATTTCTCCTGTTTCCTGCGTCTTGTTTGTTACCCAGTCTTGTTACCCAGTCGCTAGTGCGGCCTACACACACCATAGTTTTAGATTCATCTAAAGAAATCAGGGAGCTTTGAATTGAGAATATACTACATATTTTAAATGTTCAGGACTACATATTTTAAAACTTCGAAGGGGATTTAATAATTGGCGTGCACAGGAAATTTCTTGGTCCCCTGCCTATTTGTCAGACCCTCCCACACGCGGAGGAGGAACCATTTTCCTCGGGATTGGGGCATTGAAATTATGCAATTTCTCAGGTAAGGAAAGGCTTTTTAAAAGACAGCTTCTTGTGAGACGTTCGGGGCACCGAGCCATCCCTGGTGTGTGTTTCTCTGGGCCTATTTTAGTTAACGCCATGTAAAACCGACTGTTAACCCAATTTTGCTCTCAGGACGGACTTGGAAGCTGAAAAATGATGAGGTCGATACAAAATACAGCCCCATTCCCAATATTGTAGGCCTTTTAAAGATGGCCACGAGCGGAGAATCGCATTTCACGAGGGAGGAGAGTCGCTGCGATGGAAGGCGCTCTGCCGGCCCTTCCCGTCATCGTGTGTGTTAAGATGGGAGAAAGGCTTTGGCTTCCCGCATCTTCTGCTTCACGCCTCTGCAGGACATGATGAGCCTGGCGTGATGGCGCTTCAGGGATTCCAGACGCTGCCTGAGCAGTTTTGCCTCGTCCACTTTCTCTTCCAGGTCGCAAAGGAGTGGCTCCTTGCCCAGAAGCCCACACTTCTGGTTCAACTTGATGTTGTCAATCCTCAGGCCGTCCCGGGCTTTCTTAGTCTTGGTCAAGATGTCCCTCCTTAGGGCTACCTGAGCCTCAATCTCCAAAAGCTGTGACTTCTTGCATGCATTTTGTAAATCCACGAAGTGTAGCTTTTCCTTCACGTGGGTTACGATTTGCACGTTGTGGGTCACCTTGTTGCGCAGTTTTAAAAGTTCCTCATTTCGCTCCTCGACTTTTTCATCGAAGGTCTGGTTCTCAATCTTGAGCTGTTCGAAATCGATGAGGAGCAGACCCTCCGTCAGGTCCTCCTGGGCCCTCATCCGGGTCTCGAGATGCACCAAGCTCTGCTTCAGCTGCACGTTCTCCAGCCTCACGGCGCTCATCTCCTTCTCCTTCTTATCCTCCAGCGCCTGGATCTGCTCCACCTGCCGCAGGGCGGCCTGGCGACCGCCCCTCATCCAGGAGCCGCCCATGGCCTGCACCATCACCTGCTTCTTGAGCGCCTGGAAGGCTCGCCATTCCTTCTCCACCCTGGCGAGCTCCTCCGTGCCCTCCCGCTTCAGCTGCTCCAGCTCCTGGTGATACCAGCCCAGGTCGTCTGCCCGCTGCTTCCTCAGCTCCTCCAGCATGGCCAGATAGCGCAGGTACGCTTGCTCCTTCCCCGGGGCCTCGGGCTCCGTGCCCCTGTCGGGCACCTGGGCTGCATCCGGGCCCTTCTTCTTGCGCAGCGCCTCGCAGATCTTGTGCTGCAGGTAAATGTTGTAGCGCTGGTAGTGGCCGCGCTCCGCCACCAGCGACTGGTACTGTTGCAGGAGCTCGGCGCGCAGCTGCCGCTCCTGCAGCCCCTGCACCTCTTCGGTCCATTCACCGTCCTCATCGTCGAGGCTCTCCTCCTCATCTTTCAGCTTTACCTGGCTTCTCCGCGGGCTTCTTAGCAGGCCCAGCTCCTCCATTTCCTCGCTCTCCGCCCCCTGCCTCTCCTCCCCCTCGGCCTCCCGAGCTGACACAGCCTCTTCCCGGCCGGTGGTGGACAGAGGCAGAGAGACCTGAGACGGGGCTTCCTTCCTCCTGCGCTGGACCGCCGCTGCCGCCACCTTCTCTCTTTCCTTCTCCTCCTCGTCCACCTCCCTGTCCCCCTCCTCCTCCGTCTCTGCCTCCGCCTGCTCCTCCGGTTCCGCGAGCCCGTCTTCAGGCCCCGGCTGGGCTGTCTCCTCAGGCCCGGCCTCAGCCGGCTCCGGGGGCTCGGGTTCCGGCTCGGGCTCGAGCTCGGCCGGCCACTCCGGCTCTCCGGGCTCCGCCTCGCCCCCAGCCTCGGTGGCCGCCGGCCCTTCCCGGGGCTCGGCGGGCTCATCCTCGGCGGCGCCTCCTGCCGAAGCCTCTACGGTCCCCTGCTCCGGTTGCGACTCCGGCTCCGGCTCCGTTGGTTCGGCCGGGGACTGGAGGCCTGAGATGGCCTTGACCCCGGACAGCTTCGAGGACAGGCTCGCCGCATCTCCGTCTTCCGCCTCGGGGTCCCCAGGGTGCTCGGAGAGGCCGTCCATCCTTCTCCAGCTCCGCAGGCACTACCGATCCCGGACGCCGGCTGTTGGGTTTCCAGGGGCAACCAGGGGCGCGCGCGGTGGGCCCGGCGATTGGCCAAGAGTAAGGCAGATGCCCGGCCCCCCTCTCCCCGCCTCCGGAGACGGCGAGCCAATGGGAGGCCGCGGACGGACGACGGGCGGCCTTGATTGGAAGGGGGTGCAGGCTCGCGCCGCGCGGCCTTCCCGCCCATTTCCCGGCGCCGGGCCTGGGGCGGGGCGGCCTGGAGGCACCGCGGGGAGCGGGCGGCCGGCGCGAGCGGCGCGCAGGCGCGGCGCGGCGTGCCGGGCCCCCGCGAGGTGGCGCGCGCGGGGCGCCTGCGCGGTGCAGCCGGCGGCGGCGGCGGCGGAGGCGGCGGCGGCGGAGGCGGCGGCGGCCGGGCCGGGCGCGAGGGCGCCTGCGTGCTGAGGCGGGACGCGGCCCGGCTGGCCGGCTCCGGCGGCGCCTGGGCGGGGCGGCGCGGTGGCGGCGGGCGCGGGCGGCGGTTGCTCGAGCGCGGCGGCGGGCGCGGGCGGCGGCGCGCTGACGGCGGCGGGCGGCGGGCGGGGGAAGATGGCGGAGCTCGGTAAGAAGTACTGCGTGTACTGCCTGGCCGAGGTGAGCCCGCTGCGCTTCCGCTGCACCGAGTGCCAGGACATCGAGCTGTGCCCCGAGTGCTTCTCTGCCGGCGCCGAGATCGGCCACCACCGCCGCTACCACGGCTATCAGCTGGTGGACGGCGGGCGCTTCACGCTGTGGGGGCCCGAGGCCGAGGGCGGCTGGACCAGCCGCGAGGAGCAGCTGCTGCTGGATGCCATCGAGCAGTTCGGCTTCGGAAACTGGGTGAGCGGCCGGCACGACGCGCACCTGCTCGCTCCGTGCCCGCGCCGGCGGGGAGGCGGGCGCAGAGAGGTGCAGCAACCTGCCCAGGGGCACACAGCCAGGAAGTAGCAAGGTGGGGGTTCGGACCGTGGCTTTCCTGACCTCAGGAGTACTTCCATAGGTGTTGGCCGAAGCCAGACACTGTGGGCAAGACCCGCGCCTGACCCGAGTCGAGTTGCCGGACGGGGACAGGTCGGCGGACTTGACAGAGCAGTAGGAGCGCGGACTGGCGAAGGACTCGGTTCTGCCCCAGGGAACGGTGGTGGTGGTGGTGGTGGTGGAGGCCAGACAGGCTTCACGCCCGCCCTCCGCCTTCTCAGGCGTCCGTGCACTTGCTTTGTACACGGCCCCGCTGGCTTTGTGCGGTTGTCGGGGCGTGTGCCCTGTGTCCCCCGGCAGGGACTCGTGGCTCCCCGGGTCCCCACCAGGCCCGGGACACCCTAGGACGAGTGCTGGGTGAGTTCCGAACAAAGGAGCTTGGGCCGGGAGTGGGGTGTGGAGGCCGAGCTGAGAGGCCAAGGCGAGATCGGGGCTCGTGTAGGCCAGCGGGGTAGTGTGCTAGGCCCCTGGGGGGTGGGGGGAGAGGGGCTGCTCTTCTCTGGACAGTCTCTGAGGAGCTCTCCCCCTTGGGGCCGGGCAGCTTTCATCCGCGTCCACCTGCAGGCGCGATGAGAAGTAGGGAGAGGAGCCACGACCCCAGCTCCTTAATCTTTCCAGACCCTTCCACACGAGGCCCCCCTTCCTTCCCCGAACCGGTATTTCATCTTGCCGCTGCTTCTCTGGCAATACTCCCCCCTCCTGGGCTCCCTGTGGAAGACTTTTCCACACTTCTCCCCTCATTCCCAAACCTGGCCTGCTTTCCTTTCCATGAAGTGAGCCAGCCTCCGGGGACTAATACCCATTCTGCAGCCTGGGAATCCTTCCTCTTCTCTCAACTCCCAGACACGCACCGCTCCACGAATCCTCACCTAAGCGCCAGCATGGCGATGGCCATCCTCTGAAAGCCTCATTTTGTCTTGAAACGCGTTGCTGTGCATTGAGCGTCTGCTCTGAGCGCACTGCGCAGTGCTGAAGGACTCTGCAGGAAAGAAAGGCCTGGTCTCTGGCTTCAAGCGGCCTTCAGTCGTTTGAGCCAGGGCCTCTTCCCTAAGTTCCAGCCTTCGATGGTGAGCCGTTACCGGGCGTCCTCCCTGCTCATCGCTCTGACATCTTGACCCTACGTGACCCAGACCTGCCCCCACCTCACTGAGTTTCGCAGACTGCAGACTCAGAGCCCTCTGTCCTCGGGTCCTTCTTACAGGCCCAGTTGGGCAGCAGCTGTATCTCCAGCGTATTTCCAGAACCTAACCACTGCTCACAACCTTAGTCCAGGCTGGTGTTTTTCTCTTGCCTTGACCACCTCTGGGGCCTCCTTAGCTGGTCTTCCTGCCTCAGTCTTGTGCCCTCCAGCCCATTCTGTGCACCATGATCAGAGTGATCTTTGCGGACATGTCCCAACACATCGGCGTTCGGCGGCTTCCAGGTCTACCTAGAGTAAATCTCATGGCCTCCGGAGACCTCAGCTGCCACCCCCTTGATCGCTTTTTCCCTCTTCTGCTTACAGTGCTCTTCTTCCCGATCACAGCTCGTCACTGGCCTTTCTGCCTCCACATCAGAGCCTCGGAGAGGCTTCCCTCTCCGTTCTCACCGCACTTCTCTCTGCAGTCGTTGCCAAAAATAGCTAAGGTGGCCCCAGCGCTTTGCTGAGTGCCAGGCAGTGTGCTGAGCAGTTTGTTTCCCGTGAAATCTTCCCAGCAGCCCTGGGCAGCGCGTTTTGGACTGAATAGCTACACGTCAGAGTCTGTACTCCCAGCTGCCCTGCTCCCTGGTCCACGCTGCCTTCCCTGCAGCACCGTGGGGGAACACATGAGGACTAAACTGTCCGTAGTATTTTGGGGGGAGCGTGGGGCTGGAAGGGGGCCCTCTCCAAAGCACTACTCTTGAAACGAACGTGCACAGGAATCACCTGGGGAGCTTGTTGGACTGTGGATTCCTCCTCAAAGAAGCCAGCAGTCTCGGCTCTTAGAAGAGACAAAGCCGGAGGAGGAGGGGCTCGGGCCTGGGTGCCGAGGGGGCTTCTCCCTGCCGAACCCGCGGTGGGTTCAGGGGGAGGCCAGAGATTCTGCCTGCTGACCACGCCTGGAGTGCTGCCAGACTGCGGGCTCTCGTGTCTCTCTAGCTGTGCTCTCTCGGGCCACCTGCTCTACCCGCTAGACTTCATTGTGCTTCATCTGAGGCTCTTCTGCAGTTCTGCGTCGTGGGGTTTCCTTCCGAGCACACGTCCAGGTACGTGCACATAAGCGATGTGTCCCACGTGTGCCGTATTGAGCATGTGCCCGTTCTGAGTGAGGCTCTTGGCATGCGTACCCCGTCACGTGCTTTTCACAACAGCTCCGGGAGTGGGTTTTTAGTTTACAGGCGAGGAACAGCGACTTGGAGAATTTAAAATACTTGTCCAGGATGCTTTGGCTTTTGTCACCCGTAGAGTCAGGGCTCGGGTGCGGGCCTGGCTGATTCCGAAGTGTGGGCCTTAACCTCTCGTGTAAGAGCATTAAATACTGTGGGTCAGAGGCTGGGAGCTTACTGGTGCAGCTAAAGGTGTGGCCGGCCTGGAAGGGCTTTTCAGAGAGGCAGAGTCTTGACCTGGTTCAGTGGGAGGTCAGTGTATGGGACGGGCAGCGGGGAGATGGCCAGGGGACCAGGGGAGTGCAGGGTTCACGGCTGGGGTGCCGTGTGGAGAGAGGCGGCACACGAATCCCTGGCAGTGATGTAGAGGAAGGTGAGCCTGTTCGCTCTAATTTTTCAGATGTCACATGTGACCTGTTACCTCCAGATGGCATTGCTCTGTGTGGGATTCCTGGCGGGGGGGAGGGGGGTGAAGTCAGGCGCTGTTTGCTCCCATTTGCCCGAGGGCTGAAGCGCAGACTCACAGGGCTGGTGTGGCTGAGGGACGCTCACGGTGAGCCTGGGAGGTTTGCGGACGAACTGTGTAGCTGCGCTCTGACACTGTGTGCCCGTGTCTTTGAGGAGGGTGGGGAGATGCCTGTGAATGTGACACCAGGGAAGGGTTGACAGGTGGACAGTGAGCCCGAGTCACATCACAAGGGTGTCGAGAGCCTGGAAGCAGCCGGTTTTGTGGTGGGTGCTGCTCATGTTCAGAGCTGAGAGATACAGATCTTGCTGGAAACCGCTGTGGGTGAAGGAACGTGGCAGAGCCGGAATTTGACCCAGGTCCTCTGACTCCGTGCCCAGAACCATCTGTCTCTGGTTTCCTGAGTGCATGCAGAGTTCCCTGAGGAGTCCCAGATTCCCAGGGCCCACCCCCCCCCCCCCCCAGACCTCCTGAATTGGCATCCGTAAGGGTCTGGAAATACGTGTTTATAGAAAGACCCCCATGGAGTTCGGATGCGGTCCACGCAGCCATGTTTGGGAACCGTGGGAAGGTTCACCTTCTCACCAAGGCGGAAGGCCTTCTGCGTTGTGGGTTAGGGTTAGGGTAGGCCCGTCCCAGGAGCATCCTGACAGTGGGGTTCTTAATCAAGGGGAGGGAGGGGGAGGGAAGAGCCCAGCTGGAGAGGCCAGCCAGAAGTAAGAGATTTATGCAGGGCAGTGGTTTTCAAACTGCAGTGTGACTCAGAACACCCTGGGCAGGGGTGGGGGTGGGGGGACGCGTGTTAAAACACAAACCTTGCCCCCTCCTGCCTTGGTTCTGGGTTTAGAGTCATAGGTCTGGGGCCTTGGGGTCTGGTGTGAGAATTCACATTTCTACCAACTTCATGGGCGATGCTGGTGGTGCTGGGGCTGGTTCGGGGACCCTACCCTTAAGAACCTTTGATGTAGAGAGAGTAAGACCCCCTTTTTTTTTATTGTGGTAAAATACAAATAACATTTATCATTTTAACAATTTTTAAAAAAATTTTTTTAGCATTTTATTTATTTTTGAGACAGAGAGAGACAGAGCATGAACAGGGGAGGGTCAGAGAAAGAGGGAGACACAGAATCCGAAACAGGCTCCAGGCTCTGAGCTTGTCAGCACAGAGCCCGACGCGGGGCTCGAACCCACGGACCGCGAGATCGTGACCTGAGCCGAAGTCGGATGCTTAACCGACTGAGCCACCCAGGCGCCCCAACCATTTTTTTAAAGTAAGCTCTACACCCAGTGTGGGGCTTGTGCTCACGACCCTGGGATCCGGAGTCACACGCTGTACTGACGGAGCCCACCAGGCGCCTCTGTTTTAGCCATTAAAAAAATTTTTTTTTTTAACATGTATTCATTTTTGAGAACAGAGAGAGACAGAGTGCGAGCCGGGGAGGGAAAGAGAGACAGAGGGAGACACAGAATCCGAAGCAGGCTCCAGGCTCTGAGCTGTCAGCACGGAGCCCGACGCGGGGCCGTGAACTCACGAACCGCGAGATCATGACCTGAGATGAAGTCGGACACTTAACTGAGCCACCAGGCGCCTCTGTTTTAGCCATTTTTAAGTGTCCGATTCAGTGACATTAGTTACGTTCACACTGTCGGACAGCCATCCCCACCAACCACCTCCAGAACTTTCTCATCGTCCCAGACAGAAACTGTACCTGTTTACACAACAGCGCCGTGCTTGCCCCGCCCCCCAGTCCCGGGCGCCCACCTCCTGCCTTCCATCTGGGAATTTGGCTCCTCTTGGGACCTCACATAAGAGGAATTCCCCATTTGGCTTTTTGTGA
Organism: Lynx canadensis; assembly: GCF_007474595.2. Taxonomy (NCBI): domain Eukaryota; kingdom Metazoa; phylum Chordata; class Mammalia; order Carnivora; family Felidae; genus Lynx; species Lynx canadensis. The sequence goes on from NC_044306.2 coordinate 201,894,921, forward strand.
CTAGTTTATTTCACTTAGCTTAACACCCTCAAGGCTCATTCACGTAGCGTGTCTCAAAGTCCTTCCTGTTTAAGGCCGAGTAACATTCTGCTGTGCGTCCGTCCCACTGTCCACCCGACCGTCCGTCCGTCCGGCGCGGATGCCCGGGCTGCTCCCACCTGTGCTCTTGGGAGTTGGCCGCGGTGGGCACGGGTTGCACACGTGTCGGAGTCCGCGCCCGCCCTTCTTTCAGGTAAACGCCTCGCGGTGGAATGACTGGGTCACCTGTTTCCTGTTTTGAGGCCCCGTCGTGCTGTGACACACTTGGTGAGGCTCTCACAGGCGTATTTGACCCGAAAGGCTCTCGTCCCCTCGAGGGCCAGTCACAGCTGTGTGAGTTCTCTGAATTTAGAGAGGAGGCTGGGGAACCTGGAACCGAGGATTGCAGAACGTTCCCACGTAAGCGGATTCAGGGGCCAAGGGAAATGGGGTCCCTGGAACAGCTGGTGACCTGTAAGGACCGACGACAAGCCGGTGTTAGTCGTCGGCCTCTGATGTGGGAGGTGGCACCGACCACCAGTGTGTCTGCGGGGGAGGCGGGGGCTGCTCGGGGACGGCCCGGGCTTGGTGGCCGAGCAGCGGGTGCCCCGTCCTCCCAGCCCCTGAGAGGCGGGTGGCTCTTCTCTAACCTCTGCGGGTGACTGGAGGCCGGACCGGGCGGGATGCAGCTGGGAGACGAGGCCCGGGTGTTAGGCCGGTGACCGGTCAGGCGACACTGGCTCGGGAGGGACCGTGTCCCGCTGTGCTGGGCTCACAGACTTGGCTGAGCGAGCTGCCAGGCAGGAGAGCGGGAGGCCGGCCACGGGGCTCTGGGTCTCGTCCCCCCTTTTCCTCGGGGCCGGAGCCAGAGCGGTCCCTCCTTGCCCGTTAGGACACAGACATCCCTCAGCTCTCTGTTCTTCGCTGGCCCTGTGCAGGCCTCTTCTCCCTTCTGCCGTCCCGAGCTGCTCCTGGGGTCTCTGCTTGCAGGGCGGTCCCGGGACCCGTGGGTTCGTGTGCTGGGCCTTCTGGCTGCTTCTGTCTCTTTGAAGCTTCTTGCCTTGAAGAAGAAGGAAGCTCCGCCTCTGAGTCTGGCTCCCGAGCACTTGGGGAGGCAAGCCAGCCCTGGCCTCTGCCTGGTGCCTCCAGGGCAGGTGCTGCTGGTTGAGGAGGGGTGTGCCCTGAGGGCCGGGGGGTAGCAGGGCTCCAGCCCGGGGAGGTGCTCTGGGAAGCTACAGGTAGCAGAGCCGGCCTGTACACGAAGAAGGCACGTACCCCGGACATTGCGGGGGGGGGGGGGGGGGCGGCGCTGAGCTGGAGACGGTGTCGTTCTAGGAGCGCGAAGCCCCGCGGTCTGGCCCCGCTCTGCCTTTTTAAAGGATGGGGAGGCATTTGACTGCACAGCTCTCCCGGCGGTGCGCACCGTGTCATTGCCCCGCCAGATGCCCCGGATGACAGTGGTGACAGGGGCGTGTGCTCTGGAGCGAGACTGCCAGCTCCGGAAGCCCCGGGGGGAGCTGCAGCCGAGGTTTGAGCTGCTCGTCTGTGCAGTGGGGCTGACGGGGGATGCATCCAGGTGACCCGTGCAGACGCACACACCTGTTCATTGTGACGACGGTTTACTTTATCCTTACAAAACCCTGTGAGAGGAGGGACGACAGATGAGGAAGCAGAAGTTGGGAGGGTGAGGATCACAATCCACGAGCGGCCCAGCCAGAACCCACACCTAGCTCGGGGGGTTACCGCGGGCTCCCTGGAGGAGGGGACCTGGGTGTGGGGCGAGAACAAGCTGCGTGAGCGACAACAGCCAGCCCCCGGCTAGGGCCGTGCGTCACCTGCTCCCCCCGGCAGCACGACGCAGGTGGTGGTGGTGGTGCTTCCCTAATTCAGATGAGGAAACGGAGGCACTGGGAGCTTAAGTCATTTGTCCAAGTGCTCAGTCTGTGAGGGTGGAGCCAGTACTGAGAAAGGGCTTCCCAGCAGGGGTCCCAGGGCACCTGTGGCCTGTGGGGTCTGACTGGGGCGAGCGCGGATCTGAGCGGCCCTTTGGAAGCACATGTGTCTTCCGGCCCACCTGACAGATTCGTGCCGCCCAGACCCCCAGACTTGGTGGACTAGTTATGTTGAAAGAAAAAAAGTTCCGAAGGCTGAGTTGCTAACTTCAAGTTTGCCGGGTGAGGATATTTAAAAAAGGAAAAGGTCCAATTAATAATCTGTTACCATTTTGCAAAAAAAAAGATTATCTTAGTACTGCCCGATAAGAACAACGTAATCTGGCAATGAAGGGCTGTCCTTTAAGTGGAAACGTTTAGCTTTATGGGAGACCCTTACATCATCTCTGTGTTTTATTTAATTTTATTACCTAAAAATATTTTTTTAATATTTATTTTTAAGAGACAGAGTGTGAGTGGGGGAGGGAGAGAGAGAGGGAGACACAGAATCCGAAGCTGGCTCCAGGCTCCGAGCTGTCTGCGCAGAACCCGACGCAGGGCTCGAACCCATGAACCAGCAAGATCGTGACCTGAGCCGAAGCCAGACGCTTAACCAACTGAGCCACCCAGGCACCCCTTTAATTTTATTAATTTTATTTATTTTAAAGTTTATTATTTTGAGAGAGAGGACACAAGTGGGGGAGGGGCAGAGAGAGAGGGAGAGAGAGAATCCCAAGCAGGCTCATGCCCAGCACAGAGCCCCACATGGGGCTCCATCTCACGACTGTGAGATCACGACCTGAACCAAAATCACTTAACTGACTGAGCCACCCAAGCACCCCTTGTCCCTGTGTTTTAAAATTTTCCCCTTCGGGCTCTGTGCTGGCAGCTCGGAGCTTGGAGCCTGTTTCGGATTCTGTCTCCCTCTCTCTCTGCTCCTCCCCTGCTCGTGCTCTGTCTGTCTCTCTCTCAAAAATAAATAAATAAACATTAAAAAAATTTTTAAAAATTTTCCCCTTGATCACGGGCCAGCGCAGTCTGAGAGGCAGTGGACTCCGCTGATAGGAGGCTGATAGGAGCCTCTAAAGGTTTGTCAGGCAGGAGTGACCCCGCTGGGTTTGCTTTTGTCTGGAGGATGTGCCTGGCAGACAGGCCTAGCTGAGGAAGTGTTTGGGCGGCTGCAGGTGTGTGCAGGCCACAGAACAGAGGAGAGAGACCCTGAGCGGCTCCGCTGGCGGGAGCCGGCCCACACACATCGCCCACGGTTTCTCTGGACTGTTCTCTCCTTCCTGTCCCTGCTCAGGTGCTGGAGGCTAGCTCCAGTGAGCCATGAAAGGGCCGGAAGGAGACCAGACCGCCCAGAGAACCCAGTGGAGTCATGACTCACTGGGGTGCTTACTTCCTGTCCTGGAGGGGAGGCGTCCTAGTGGGAGTCCAGTGACCTTGGAGAGTAGACTTTAGAGCCCCGGTCAGTGTCCTGGAGGCGTGTTTTCCTTGATTTTTCAAAGGACTTTAAGGAAGTAGCGGACCTCTCTCTCCTTACCTTTTTCCAAAAGTGGTGTCTTTGTTTTTAGTGAACATAAAGAAACCAAACTGGGATTGTGTTACTATAGACTGTGGGGTGCTGACCCACATGCTCCTTGTGTTGGAGAACACCAGCTGCAGGGTACATTTATGTGGTTTCATTGAGTTGAACTTGAGTTGAACTTGCCTGTCCAGATCTATTCCCCCAAACCCACTTTGTTGCTTCTGCCTGCCCACCCACCTGCGTGTCTGCCTGTCCATCTGTCCGTCATCCATATTAAGCAGAAACTTTGGTCTTGAACACGTGAGGGAAAGAACTGCCCTGGCACCGCTCTGCTGCTGTCACCTGTGGCTCTGTAGTGAGGTGACAGGACACTTTGTCCCTCACGAGAGGGAGGCGGGTCTTGCGTGACTGCTGACACATGAAGATTAAACATTGAGGGGGTGGCGGGCAGGATGCCAGGAGAAGGTGGGGTGCTGTGTCTCTTGTCGTGTTTAATCCTCTTTTAAAATATATCCCGTAATGGGACGCCTGGGTGGCGCAGTCGGTTAAGCGTCCGACTTCAGCCAGGTCACGATCTCGCGGTCCGTGAGTTCGAGCCCCGCGTCGGGCTCTGGGCTGATGGCTCGGAGCCTGGAGCCAGTTTCCGATTCTGTGTCTCCCTCTCTCTCTGCCCCTCCCCCGTTCATGCTCTGTCTCTCTCTGTCCCAAAAATAAATAAACGTTGAAAAAAAAAAAATTAAAAAAAAAAAAATTCCGTACTGTAATTCAGCTCCACAGAACCTGTCTGTCGTCTGTGGATTCTTGGTAGAGCCAAAGCTGTGTCTTCACTCTCGTTTAGACTTTCCATTGTCATCTTACTCTCTATTTCAAAGTCTTTGAAAATTCAGGTTTTGTGTGTTTTCCTGGGCCTTCGTCAATGATCATTAAACTTAGGTAGCGGCCCCCGGGGGCGATTCTCTTCCAGTGGTAGCCGATGGCCAGCATCATTCCTGGCAGGTCTTTTAGCTGTCATTGGGCAACGGATAAGGTTGATCAGTCAGGGGGGTCCTGGGCCCCTGGTGACAAGACGCTGGCCCCTCTAATTTGTGGCTTCGTAAATACTCATAACCTGGGTCCATGTGAGAGTCCGAATCCCCCTCTGTCACTCGAAGAGGGGCCAGATGTCCGGAGCGTCGGCACAGCTGGCTGACCTGCCTGGCCAGGTGGGGAGCCCAGGCTGTGGGCGTGAAGCAGGAGACACCTCGTGTTCTGAGCCGCGGTCACTGGTCAGCCTGCATCCATGTGTCCCTAGGAGGGTGCATGTTTGTAGAGCGTGACATTGCTGTTGTCACCTGCCTGTGAATGTAGAGCAACGCTGCATCTGTCCGCGGGGGGGGGGGGGGGGGGGGGGGGGGGCGGTTCACATAACGGTAGAGTCCTCTCTTAAGTACTGTTTTCTTTTTTTAACATTTGGATGTAAATCTTAGAATTCTTTAACAGGGAATTAGGAGGCAGAATTTACTTTAAAAAAAAAAAGTTATTTATTTTGAGAGGGAGCACATGTGCAGTGGGGGAGGGGCAGAGAGGGAGAAAGGATCCCAAGGAGACCCTGCACTGTCAGCGCAGAGCCCGACTCGGAGCTCGGTCCCATGAACCGTGAGATCGTGACCTGAGCCGAAATCAAGAGTTAGATGCTTCGTTAACCAAGCCACCCAGGTGCCCCTTAACTTTATGTTTTGTTTTTTTTTTTTTTTAATTTTTTTTTTTAACCTTTATTTTTGAGACAGAGAGAGACAGAGCATGAACGGGGGAGGGTCAGAGAGAGGGAGACACAGAATCCGAAACAGGCTCCAGGCTCTGAGCGGTCAGCACAGAGCCCGACGCGGGGCTCGAACTCACAGGCTGAGAGATCATGACCTGAGCCGAAGTCGGACGCTCAACCGACTGAGCCACCCAGGCGCCCCTTTAACTTTATGTTTTAAATTAAATAACTTTTATTTTAGATTCATTCAGAGAAGTGAAAAAATAGTACACAAAGTTCCCATATACATCCGTCCCATAAACCTCCCAAAATGTTAGCATCTTGCATGCGTACGGTGTAGTTCCAGAAAGAAGGACGTTTGCATCGATGCAGAACCGTTCTCTCACCGTGGACCGGCCAGGGGCCCACCCAGGAGCCCCCAGTGATGTCTCGCTGACGTGTCTCCTCCAGTCCGGATGGTTCTTCCTCTGTCTCTTGTGACTGTGACACGTTCGGGGAGTGCTGGCTGGTATTTTGTTCAGCTGTAATTCGGGTTTGGCTGCTGTGCTGTGGTGCCAGGTCCTGGGCCCACAGCCATGCGCAGAGTGGGACAGAGTCACTCTTCTGACACTTTCTCTCATTGGGGGATTGCTCCTTACAATTTAAAATTGGACAGTGTGTTCATACAGCTGAAAACAGTTAAGCTGTAAACAGGTGTATGGTGGAGTGGCTCCTTCCCAGCTCAGCCCTGCTGCCCCGGGTGGCCGAGTGTCCTGTCGTGTCCTGATGTAGCCCCAGCAAATAGCATCTTGTCTTCCAGCTCCTTTGCACAAAAGTAGCAGCGTGTACACACGCTCCCGTGATGCGTTTGCACTTGCCTTGCGTGTGTGAGGGGACCGTTGCTGGGCGAGGGCGGTCCCGTGTGTCCCTGCTCCGACCCAGTGCTCCAAGGCTTCCCTGCGGTTTCTGTTCTCTGCTCTCGTTCCCAGAGTGTCAAAGGTGATCGGAAGAACCTCTAAACAAATAAATAAAAATACCTTGGTTTGGTCAGATATGATTCGATGTGACTCCTCAGAACCCTTCTGTTTTTCAGGATTTAAATTTCATCCTGGATGTGGTGCTCTGAGCATCCAATGGTTTTTGAAAGGCAGATTGCCGAGGTTCGGGGTGAGCAGACGTTCTCTGGGAGGGCGGCTCGGCTTCTGCACGCTCACAGCCGCTGTCTCTACAGGTCTCCTCACCCGGCCAGGGAGGGAGCCGAGGCCTGGGCCCGACTTCGTAACCGCGCGAGCCCCGATTTGCAGCCCGGCCCCTCTGAGCCTCCGGTGAAGGGGCACCCCAGTCCCTCCTCCAGGAGGCTCCCCGGACACTCGACTCTGAATTGGTAGGGGTCGCGGCCACTGCGGTGAGGGGTGGGGGAGCCGACGGGCGAGGCTTGGCCATGCCTCGGGCTGCCCGGCCAGGCCACTGGGGGCTCAGGCTGGGCACACGTGGGCATTTCCGCCCTCCGGATCTTCCCGAAAGGGATGGTGTCGGGGACGGTGTTCTTCCGGCACGGCTCGCCAGGGTAGAAGGACACCCACCGGCCTGTGCTGGCCACCCCCTCACTTCCGCAGAGCCGGCTCCTGCACCGGAAGCCTCTGCCCGTGCTCTGTCCACGGTGCCCGCAGCACCTGTGGAGGCGAGGGGCTGACCCCTATCTCCCTTACTGGTAAGAACCCGAGGCCCAGAGATGGGAAGTGACCAGCATGGGTCACACAGGGGCAGCAGATGCTGGGGATGATTGTGACTTGGTTTGTTTTTGGGGTTTTTTTTTTGGGGGGGGGGGGAGCCAGATGCTTCCTGGGAAATATAACGAACAGATTTGATGCAAATGATAATGTTTTAGAGAAGTTAATCATGTCCACAGTCCATCTCCTTAAGACCAGAATCTGGTTTTGCTTTAATTTTCCCTTTCTTGGCAAGAGGCCTCTGCCATTAGGCCCCAGCATCGCCCCTGTCCCCGGGCTGTGGAGCCCTGCACTGGGCACTTGGTACCCAGTGGGAAGAGTGCCCCGTGTGCCTGAGGTGCGGGCCGGATGTGGGGTGGGAGCGTGGCCCTCCCACAGCGCCCCATTTGTCACCGGTCAGCCCCAGTGGGTTGGCTGCTTTCTTGGATTCCAGTTTGGCCTTTGGGGGTGCAGAGACCACCCCAGTCTTGCAGGGGTGAGTGTCACTGGGGCGCAGAGCAGCTGATGTGGGGCCCTGGCGGCCGCCAGAGCCGAGAGAGCAGAGTACAGGGTGAGTGGGGGCTGGAGGCAGGGGCCGAGTGGCTGCCGGTGAATGAGTGCGCATTTCGGGCAGCTACTTTGTGAAGTGGCTTTAGCGGTTGACTAAGGAAGAGGCCTCTTGGCAGAAGGAAAAGATTGGGGGAGCTGTATAATTTCCTCTCGTTAATAACCCTGTGTTCACGGGTCACCTTCTGTGGGAGTGAGTGCTCGCAGCACCGGGCGGATTTTAACTACCCAACTGTGGACGCCGTCACCAGTGATGGTCCCCACCCCTTTGAAAGGCATTTACCTGGTCCTCTGCACCGCCACCTAGGAAAGGGACAGGCTGCCACCTCCCTACCCCCCGGGGGCCCTGGAGGCGGGCAGTGCCGTGGAACAGGGTCCCTCCTGTGGTCGGGAGCCCTGGGCGGGCAGCTCTGGTCGCACTGGGAAGAGGCAGGGCACCTCAGGAGCTCTGTGGCCACTGCCCATCTGTGTCCTGTTCCGCTCACAGAGGGGGGACAGTCTGCTGGCCCCGAGAGTGCAGGGTTTGCAGTGGGCTCTGCTGGTCCTTTGCAAGGACCCAGGAGAGCAAAGTCTGGACCTGAGATGGGGGTTCCGGTGTCAGCGTGCAGCCGACTCCAGCAGTGAGCCCCGGCAAGCTGTGCCTGCCCGGGTCATCCCTGCCCGTATAGTCCCTGACGGCTCCTTCTAGTGCCCACATCCCTGCCGTGGGCCCAGCTTACAAGGAGGAGCCATCGAATGCCTTTGGGGGTGGGGGAGGTGTGGACAGGAAGCGGTCCAGGCACACCTTTGTGAAAATGTTCAGCGAACCGTGCAAGCCCCGAGCCCGACACTCCGACTTTGGGAATAACTTGTGACCTCTGTCTTGTAGGAAGATATGGCCGCTCACGTTGGAGCTTCCCGCACCCCCCAGGAGGTGATGGAGCATTACGTAAGCATGTACATCCACGGAAACCTGGGGAAAGCCTGCATCCCTGACACCATCCCCAACCGGGTGACCGACCACACGTGCCCCAGCGGAGGGCCCCTCTCTCCCAGCCTCACCACCCCCTTGCCTCCCCTAGACATCTCGGTGGCCGAGCAGCAGCAGCTGGGCTACATGCCGCTGCGCGACGACTACGAGATCGAGTACGACCAGGACGCCGAGACGCTCATCAGCGGGCTCTCGGTCAACTACGACGACGAGGACGTGGAGATCGAGCTGAAGCGCGCGCACGTGGACATGTACGTGCGCAAGCTCAGGGAGAGGCAGCGGCGCAAGAACATCGCCCGCGACTACAACCTGGTGCCCGCCTTCCTGGGCAAGGACAAGAAGGACAAGGAGCGGCCGGCCAAGCGCAAGATCACCAAGGAGGAGAAGGAGCTGCGGCTGAAGCTGCGGCCGCTCTACCAGTTCATGTCGTGCAAGGAGTTCGACGACCTGTTCGAGAACATGCACAAGGAGAAGATGCTGCGGGCCAAGATCCGCGAGCTGCAGCGCTACCGGCGCAACGGCATCACGAAGATGGAAGAGTCGGCCGAGTACGAGGCGGCGCGGCACAAGCGTGAGAAGCGGAAGGAGAACAAGAGCGCGGCGGGCGCCCGGCGGGGCAGGGAGGACGGCAAGGACGGCGAGTTTGCGGCCATCGAGAACCTGCCCGGCTTCGAGCTCCTGTCCGACCGCGAGAAGGTGCTCTGCAGCTCCCTGAACCTGAGCCCCGCGCGCTACGTGACCGTGAAGACGATCATCATCAAAGACCACCTGCAGAAGCGACAGGGGATTCCCTCCAAAAGTCGCCTGCCTAGCTATTTGGACAAAGTGCTAAAGAAAAGGATTTTAAATTTCCTCACGGAAAGTGGTTGGATCTCCAGGGACGCCTCCTGAAGCGGCAGCGTGGAGAGTCGGGGCGCGGCTCCGGGAGCCAGGAGGGCCAGGGGTGAGGGTGGGGGAAGGAAACGCTTTTCCCCCCACCCGTTGTTGCTCTTTTTTAAGCAAATTGAGTTCCTTTCTTTTAGGCTATAAATTCTTTTCGTGGTCCTCTGAAAGAAGCAATAGTAACGATTTTACGTCGGATCATGGGGGGCGCCGATACAGGTCTGTTTTAACGTAGTCCTAAGGTGATACCTTAAGGTGACGATTGGCCTTTATGTTCAGTCTGGGGTTATGAGATTGGGTAATTTCCTTTTGCGTCTTCCCTTTGGTACGCAACTCGTGCTGTGGGTAAGAGGAGCGACTTTCCGCTCGCCAGCTGCCAGCTTTACCCTGTGACATGACCTGTGGCTGGTGCCGGGGGCTCCCTTGGAGGTGGGGGGGGGGGGGGTTATGGCCACCCACGCGGACACCCCAGCACAGCCCCAGCACACGGCACTTTAGGTGGGGGCCAGGGTGGGGCAGGTGGGAAGTGAGGCCGGAGAAGCACGGGAAGTTTCCACATAAGCTTTAGAGGAAGACTCTGGGGTTGAACAGGGTCCAGATGCGCTTCTCCTTGACTGTCGGCAGCGTGGGGTTCCAGCTTGTAGTTCCCAAGTCGGGAAACCGCCCCTTGCCCCGTTTCCGCTCACTTTGGGCAGGCACGGGAGCCCTGGGCAGGCTCCCTTGTGTGCGGAAGGGGCCAGGGGGGAGCTTGGGTGCGGGAGGGTTAGCATGGGTGCCGGGATTGAGCCAGCTCAGGGGGCTTGCTGCTTGCTGCTCTAATGCTTGCGGCGCGTCTTACTCGGAAGAACTCGTTTTAGAAGGTTTACGCCTCTGAGTTCTGGAGTGCACTTTCTCCAGGATTTTCATCGCGGTCGCAGTTACCTTTTTCCGCTGAAACTGACCTTGACTGTGCTAGCTTGGCTTAAGCATCTTCGGGTGGTGGCCGGCGCTCTGCAGACCAGCCGGCTGGACTGGGCTGCTCACACAGCAGGGTCTGGCGGAGCAGGAAGGAGTCTGGAGGGCGAGGCCCTGCCTTGCTCCTCTGGGTCCCGGTCTTGGACCGCTCGCCTCGGCTTTTGCCCAGGGCCCTCATTCATGGATATACACGGTACCTTCCTTCTGGAACTTGAGTCATTGGTCTTCCTGCTGCTCAGGGTTGGTTCTCATGTCTTAAGACCCTGCTCTAGAGTCAGAGTGACCGCAGACCCCAGCACCCCATTCTTCCTGGAGCTCATCCTGCCTCTCCTGCCCCCATAGCTACCAAGAGACTTGACCTTCCAGAATGTTTGGGCTTGAAGTTAACATTAAAGTGACGTTATTTGAAAGACAAGAGAAAAAAAGACCCTCATCATTTCCAAGGACTTAATTACGGTGCCTTTTCCTTTCTTTTTACACCCTCCTGTCCCCCAGGGTAAATTTTTCAGCATTAAATAAAACATTTCAAATATACTGTATGTGGCTTTAGTTGCAAAGTACGTACATTGCATGCTGGCAGAAAGCGCTCCGTTAGCTAAGCCCAGGACTTCTCTGTGGACAGAAGGGAAAAAACCAGTGAGCAGTAGTACTACTCACGAGGCCACCTCTGCGTCGTCCCCCCACCGCCACCCCCCTGCCCGCAGGGTAACTATGGTTGGCAGAGGGCAGTGCCGTCTACCACGGAGCAGTGATGGAGACGGTGCTTAGTGTTGACGGGAGTCTTGGCCACAGTGATTCTCACCCGAAGCTCCTGGACCAGCAGCATCTGTCCTGGGAACCTGCTGGAATTGCGGACCCTTGGGTCCCGCCCAGCCCTGGAGATTTGGAAACTGTAGGCCTGGGGCCCTTAGAGCAGGTTTTTTTTGAGTCTTCCAAGTGCCTGGGATGCAAGCTGTTAGCTACTCTGCTGTTGGCATTCGTCGGATGTTCTCCATCCGGTTCCTGGTTTGGTGAGGTTGCCAGACTTAAGCTTAAGAAGCAAAAGATCCCTGTCGATGTGTGGCCTAGGCCAAGGGCTATCAAATGAAAAATGTTGTGCTTATGCAAGTTTTTAGTGTATGTATCTTTCGGAGAGTAAGAAGAATTTATTTAGGCTTGACTGTTTAAAAAAATTTTTTTTTTCAACGTTTGTTTATTTTTGGGACAGAGAGAGAGACAGAGCATGAACGGGGGAGGGGCAGAGAGAGAGGGAGACACGGAATCGGAAACGGGCTCCGGGCTCCGAGCCGTCGGCCCGGAGCCCGGCGCGGGGCTCGAGCTCACGGACCGCGAGAGCGTGACCTGAGCTGAAGTCGGACGCTCAACCCACTGCGCCACCCAGGTGCCCCATATTAATGTTTATTTCTGAGAGAGAGACAGAGACAGAAAGAGAGAGACAGAGCGTGAGTGGAGGAGGGGCAGAGAGAGAGGGAGACACAGAATCCGAAGCAGCTGCAGCACAGAGCCCGACGCGGGGCTCGAGCTCACGGACCGCGAGATCGTGACCTGGCTGAAGTCGGACGCTCAACCGACTGCGCCACCCAGGCGCCCCGTAGGCTTGACTGTTTTAAAACACAGTGAATGCCTAACTTACGCTAAAGTCCTAACACAACAATGTGTTATGAGCAAAAGTGACTTTATCATGGGCTGCCTCTGACCCCATCAACTCCAGCTGTTACGGTCACGCTAGTCCTTACTGCTCCTGCTGGCTCAGAGTCCTTGAGTTTCCGTATGTAATGCTCCTGAAAAATTAGCCCCCATAATCCCATGGAATTGGTTTTCAAAATTTAAACAGACTTTGAGCCAAGAAAGTTAGATAATCCAGTTATTCAAAAGAATGTTTTCCGGATGGCCGGCATCCCAGGAATGTGTAAAACCCCGAACTCTCCAATTTTTATCACCTTTTACATATTCACAAGTTGGGAACAAAGTGGTGTCAGTGCTCCTCAAGCTGCAGGTGTGAGCCAGCTTACGGAGTCAGGATGGGGACAGCGTGGGACAGGCTTTAGCTCAGCACTTGTGTCAGACCAGTTTTCCCTCCAAAGTGTTAACTTTGCTTTGTTAGGCGGCCCTCTTTCCCTGAAGGTGGCGGTTCACCCATGAGGTGCGTCCAGCCCGGAGCCAGGCCTCGAAGGCTCCTCGTGAGCAGACTGTGCCGGCTCGATGGTCTGCACTGAACGCGTCCAGCCTGCAGTTCCGCAAACCCCAGGAGAATGCAGTTACCGATCTGATTTCCAGTGTAAACAGGCATGTAATTAAATGTGTCCCCACTGGTGGTGACACTGTGGTGAGACGCAGTCCAGCCGTCCACCTCTCGGCCTCAGCTCTCAGCAGCGGCAGCTCCGGCTCCAGTCGACAAGGGAGGGGGCTGCGCCCGTTTGTAGAAATTCGTTTGAGAGTGACTTATGCCGCTTTGGTTTCACAGAGGAGTTCCAGGAAGGTGACCCGAGATATTCCCAGCTACACAAAGGGCAGAGCTGTGACCCCAGCTGGGTTTTCTCAGTGCACTACACTGACTGCAGTTCTGGGGCAAGTTTTTGACCAAGTAATTTAAGAGTGCTTAAAGGAAAAGAGAATGTTTTGAAGTGGTATAAATTAAAATTTTAATTATCGGAATAGTACCTACATCTTTCAAAATTACAAGCAAAATAAATTGCCCCACCTTTATATGCAGTAAATGAATTTAACAGTGTTGACCTTGACTCCTACAAATAGCTCCTGGAAGCAAAGGCAGTGGAAGGTTGGATTCTCTCTGGATTGTAACGTCGCTCGCTCCACTTTTCTCTCCATGTGAATGAGGAATGGAGGGGAGGTGTTCTGCTGCAGCTCCTGTGTGTTTGCAGTCCTCTTCCTGGTCCCCTTCCCAGGTCTGTGGGTGGAGACATCTGCCCCCAGCAGAGGCCCAGTTACATGCCAGCCTGTGGCTGCACCAGAGGGAAGCTGACCTGTGTGCGGACGTGGGCCAAGTACATGGCCTTGGGATTTGAGCAGAGAATGGGAAGACTAAGTCACACTTAGTAGGTGGATCCCCTCCACCAAAGTACACAAAACAGTTATCAGAAAGTAGGAAAATAAAACATATTAGGGCTTTAATCCTCTTAAATAAAATTTAAAAATTGAACGTTAACATTTCAAATATACCAAGCATGCAGCTGTCAGATTCTGAGAAAGTCCACCTTACTAGGGAAAATAACCTCCAGGCCATCAGTAACTAGCTAATATAGATCTGGACATTTCTACAAATAGATGAAAGAAACAGGGCAAAAGTGACCGATTTTGTCAAATTCAGTTACCGGCAAAATAAGGTGGTGAGGGCTGTTCAGGTGCTCGTGCTCACTTCCCGTCTCCAGAGAAAAGCCGGAGGCCACTCACAGCAGCTAGACGGTAACCAACCATAAACGAACCCACGTACTCCAGCAAGGGCATCGTGGAACTGTTCCGAGCAGGAACGTGCTTAAACCCTCGCCTTCCCTTCACTGGATGGAGGCAGCGGGCTGAGCACAGGGGACAGCGTGCGCCACAGGGCAGCCGGGTGGCCAGCGAGGTTCCTGAAGACACGTACTTGGCTTACGACACGTGGACATCGCCAGGCCGTGAGCAGATCGAGCTCGTGTCATCCGTGACACTAGGCTCCAGTAGCGTCCCGCTGGCCTGTTCCGTAAGCATGTGGGGCTATTAAAGGTGTATTAAAAATCAATGAACAGACTCCCGAATCAGAGGTCATTCACACATCTGTGCAACCGGCTGAATTCTCTGTTTAGCCGCTGGTTACTACAGTTTTCCAACAAGATTTGGGAAAGGGTCAAAAGTAGAGAAGAGATGAGCCAACCTTTCAGGAGTTACAGCAAACGATCTCACAGGACCCAGGGCAGCCCTGCGGCGGCCGCTACGCCGCCTTCACCACCCCCACCAGGGCGGGCCGCAGGGTGCGCCCGTGTAGCTTGTAACCCACTTTGCTGACCAGCGCCACCGTGCCCGGCTCCTTCCCCTCCACCGGCGTGTGGAACAAGGCCTCGTGCTCATAGGGGTCAAACTTGGCCCCCACGGGGTCCAGCCGGAGCAGGCCGTGCTTCGTGAACACCTTCTGGATCTGGAGCTCCGTCATCACGAGCCCCTCGTACAGGTTCTTCAGGTGCGGGTTGTCATCTTTAACCTCCTCCTTCGGGACACTCTGCGTCGCCTTCTCCAAGATGTCTGCGACCTCCAGCAGGTCCTTACAGAAGCCCTGGATGCCTAGATGAGGTGGAAAGACCTCGTCATCTGCATTCCCCGCCCACTGCTGCACAAGCTATTGAACGGTAGCCTTGCAAACCGTTCACCTGTCCTCGAATGTTCGTGGTATGTTTAGGGGGAAAAAAAAAACCCACCCCACAAAAACCAAAAACCTTTTCTGGGTTCGGACCAGAGCTAACTGGGCACAGAGGCAAACAGCTAACGACATGCAGAACCGCACCCCCCGCAGTGCTGCCCGGGCTGAGAAACCCCGCGCTCGCACACATCACCCCGCGGACGTCACCGCTACTGCCCGCAAACCGCAGGCCGAGTGGGGCAGGGGCGGCTGCGCTGGGTCAAAGTCCCCCAGACGCACCCCGGGCCTTAACCTCACGTCACCTAACAGAAAAAACAACACAGGAGAAAAGGCACGCAAAATCCAAGGCGGTGTATCCCAGCGGGTGGTGTGCGGTTTCAGGACGTGTCAGATGCTGAGCGAAGCTGGGGGTGAGCGGAGCGCTCGAGCGGGGACCTCCCTCCCCCACGGCTCTGACGGGGCACAACGCGGCATCCCGTGCCTGGCTCTGCAGGAGGCAACACCTGTGTCTGACTTCCTGTCACTTTCCCTCCTGCTTTAAAATGGAATTTAGGGGCGCCTGGGTGGCTCAGTCGGTTAGGCGTCCTGACTCTCGATTTCAGCACAGGTCTCGGTCTCGCGGTTCGTGAGATTGAGCGCCGCATCGGGGCTGTGCTGACAGTCAGGAGCCTGCTTAGGATCCTCTCTCTCCCTTGCTCTCTGCCCCTCCCACGCCCTCGTGTACGCAATCGCTCTCAAACTCTTAATAAATAAGTAAAATGGAATTTAAAAATTCCTACCTAATAAAAACACGTGCGTCTATCGTGGATTAAGCCTGTGCCAGTTCTTGGGGAACTGCCTGCCCTCACGGACTGGACGGTCTGAGGGACCCGCACCAGGTAACCCCACAGGTGACAAGTACGATTACAGACCACACGCCCAGAAGGAACGTTCCAGGGCGCTGAGGAAAGATCCTACTAAGGGGCTACATTTAGACTGGAGAGTCAGGGGAGAGGTCTGTGAGCCAAGGCCTGAAGTTATCCAAACGTCTGAGGACTGAAGAGCGGCCACTCTACAGGGAAGAGGCGGGCCCAGAGTAGAGGAAGGTTCCAGATGGGTTAGCAGAATGGGTGGACATGTGTCCCAGCTGCACAGGCCCGCTTCGGTCTCAGCTGCAGACCACCCCAGTAAGGCAAACATCTCAAAAAAGAGAATCAAACGAATGTTGTGGTTTCTCAGAGCAAATCAAATTATGTTTATGCTGTAATCTATAAAATAGCATTATGTATAAAAAAACAGCATACCTTAAATGATATTTTTTTCCCCAAAACCGCTGACCATCATTTGAGCTTTTGGCGGGTTGTAACCATAGACCATAACAAACGTAACAATGAAAAGGTGGAGACGTCGTGAGAATTACCAAAATGTGGCACAGAGACATGAAGTGGGCAGATGCTGTTGGAAAAATGACTTGCCCAACATAGGGCTGCCACAAACCTTCAATCTGTAAAAAACTGCATTATCTGCGAGGCGTAGTAAAGTGAGGTATGCCTGTGTTTTAAAATCCCTTTGGCTCAGACCAGGGCGCAGGCGGCAGAGGGAAGTGGACGGATGAGAGACCAGCCGTTCACCACTCATGGGACGGGAGGCGCGTGGGGACAAGGGACAGGAAAGGGTAACTTCAGATTACTGATCTAAGTAAGCACTAGGATGGATAACAGAATCATCTACTAAAATGAGAAAGAAAAGCACAGA
Source organism: Lynx canadensis (assembly GCF_007474595.2). NCBI lineage: Eukaryota > Metazoa > Chordata > Mammalia > Carnivora > Felidae > Lynx > Lynx canadensis. The sequence continues at coordinate 201,911,282 of NC_044306.2, forward strand.
CAGAGGGAAAATTGAAATACCTGTGAGACATCCAGGTAAAGACGGGGAGCACACGCAGGACACACAGGAGTAGAACTCAGAAGAAATGTCTGAGCCACAAAGAACCTGTGCGTGATGCCTTTCAGACCCACTGGAGGGCGAGTCTCCTGGGGAGCACGACGACAGGAGGGGAGGCCAAGCCCCAATCCCTGAAGGACCCAGGCATTTGAAGGCCAGGCAGATAAGAAGTCAACGAACGGCATTACCACCAAAAGGAATAAAAAATACTTTGAGAAGAGATCTGCTATCTGTTCTGTGTGGCAGCACGAGATCTGGATCTTGGTGTCCACTTGACTGTGTACCTACAGTGTGTCCCTGGGCAAAGTATTTAATGTCTCACTGTGAGCCCGAGGTGGTTCCAGAATGTGGGAGAATGATGCCTGCCTGCCGGTTCCGTAAAAAGAGTTCAGCGAGTACTCAAATTGCAGCCTTATGTTCAACGGACACCACCACCATTTACTGGCTCCGTGACGCGTGGAGAGTCATTTAAGCCTCAATGACCTCGAGTGTAAAATGGGAAGGACAGTAACACGAGTATGTAAACGCTGACAGTGCAGACAGCTTAGATCTTTCTAATGGGTTACTGCTGAAGTAGCTAAAGAAAGATCATCAGGAAGGCCGACCTGCTGGAATTATCTGCAGGCTCAGACAACCTCAGGCTAACCAAGGTCTGCACGCAGTAGGGCAGTGAGCACACTCCTTACTGGAGGGATTACACCTAGAATTCTAGTGCGAGTTACAACCGTGACTTTTGCTCCTTACAACTTTACTGCTGACCCATTTCAACTAGAGAGAATGCACCCAGCAGCCTCCCCACTACCTCACCCTGGCAGATTCTGCTGTCTGACACCCACAGACGCACTCCGCCCACCTTCCCCACCTCACAGTTCTCTAGGATTGATATCATATGGTGTTTAAAGTTACCATATAATTTTGCCTCTTCCACCAATTTTTGGCTCCTCTGTCGCAAATTCTCAGTATCTGCCAAAGCTCGCTTATATTTTTCCTAAAAAAAGAAAAAAACAGGAAATTTACATGAATGAAATCATGGAACAAATTCATGAGAGCAAATCTGACATTAGCAAATTCCAAGTCAAAACACAGATAACATTTATCATGTTTGGGATTTTAGACCACAGGCAGTGCAGCTTAATACGCAGAAGTAAGTTACACCTGTGTCCTTATTTTCAATGCGTGGAGAGGAAAATGTCAAGGTGCCTCGCATTTATACTGCCCCCGTGTGCACAGCTGGGAAAGGGGGAGGAAAAACATCTACTTTCTCGTGGCTCTGATGGTTTCATCACCCATCAAGGAAGGACCACTCACTTCCTCGGCACAATTTCCAACCTCAGGGGATCCTAGAAGGCTGGTTGGGGCTGACGCACCCAGTTTCCACACCTGAAGGGGTTGAGGAGAACCACAGCCCACCGAGGAGATAAAACCCCATCTGTGAACCTTCGATACTTTGAACGTTGCCCAGACGTGGCTCCATCCCAACATTTGCTGGGTAGCGATCACTGAACAATGGCACCCTGTTCGTTTCTCCAATTTCCCCGTCATCGCGCTCACCTACTGAGCGCTCCTGCTTTAACATGGGCTCAGTTACTCTGGGGCCCCTACCCTCACCTGTCTTCCGTCTGCAGGCGGTTCTAGTGCCGTGGTTAAGAAGCCGGCTCTGGAGGCTCAAACCTTGGCTCTGCCACTCTGTAGCTAAGCGACCTGGGGAACTTCACCTAACCTTTCTTGGCCTCAGTTTCCCCATCTGTAACCAGGGATCTAACGGTTGGCTCACAGGGTGTTGTGAGGATTAATATACACAAGGTGGTAAGAACAGAGCCAGTATATAGTGTTTGATATTATCATCTGCAAATCATGAAAGGTCCAGATTTGTGCCACCTATGCCTCTTCATGTGAAGTAACAATCAGTCCTTCTAACTAGTTCATGAAACTCCCTCCCTCCCTGGAAGAGCACAACCACCACACCTCCGGCCCCAACCCTGGTCTTCCCCTAAGACCCAGCTCAAGTGCCAAAGTGAGTGTTCCTCACCCGTAAAGACCATCTCAAGTCTTAATTCAGTATAATCTACGCGGCGCGTGAAGATGATTCTCATGCCAGAACCAGAGCCACACAGGATTTGGGTTCTAGTCCCTTCCTCAGCAAGAAGCTGCTATAGGTCCCAACAGGCGAATGACCAAACTTATCCAAAGAACCTCGCCTGCAGTCCAACAGACCACACTCCCCGCAAGAGCCTGTGCCACCTTACCACGGTCTCCTTCAGCTGCTCTTCTAGCTTGGCCTTCTCGTCCAGGAGTATCTTCTCTGTAGAGGGAGTATCTGTCTTCTGTTCATTTTGACCCACGTCCTCTTCCAGGTTCTGGCCACTGTTCTTCTGTTTCATAGCCGTGCACAACAGCCGAGGAGAGGATCTAAGATAAGTCCACAACGCTATGAATTAAGACTGTGGGTTTTTTGCTTAAAAGTCAGATGTGTGAGGGGCAACTGGATGGTTTGGTTGGTTAAGTGCCCAACTCTGGATTTCGGCTCAGGTCATGATCTGACTGTTCGTGAAATCGAGCTCTGCATCGGGCTCTGCGCTCAGAGTGCAAAGCCTGCTTGGGATTCTCCCTCTCCACTCTGCCCTCACTTGCTTGCACATGTGCACACACACCCTCTCTCAAAATAGAAACATTTAGAAAAGGTATCTACAGACAAGGTACTATAATTTTGGGTTTAAACACGATAAAAGAAGAACCATGTGCTCCGGAAGGCTCAGAGTAGAATGTTTCTATCTTTGGGGAAATGGAAGACCGTGAAAGGCTTTGTGCAGAGGGGCTCTAAAGGACAGATAAGAGTTACACATAAGGAGTCTGGATTGGAGGTAGGAAAGCGGAGGGATATACAGGGGGAAACAAAGAGCTCTGAAACGAATACTGGAAGTGACTTTAGATCTTATCCAATCTGACCCCCACAGGAAAAAGGTTAAGTCATAAGCCCAAGGTCACGAAGTTTTTAATGAATGACAGAAGGGTCTTAAAACTCAGATTTCTTCCCAAATTTTGCAACACAGATTTCTCTTAAGAGCTGCTCTTAATTGTGCTGCAGTTCAATCTGAAAATAAACTCTAGTCAGTTTTCTTCCCAGATTAACTGCCTCAATGAACCGGAGAGTTGTCAGTACGCAGAACACACGTACAAGGAGGTTTCCGGCAGCACAGCAACAGGCTGGGAACAGAGCGCTCGTCAGAGGGGACATCGTTGGATAAGCTGGTGCTTCCACAACATGGACTACTCCGCAGCCACCAAAAACAACGTCCGGCTCTCCTCTCTGGGACACACTACAGCTGTACTGTGCGGTAACAGGTGCAACGTAGAGAAACCGGCAAAACGTGACGCCCTTTCTAAGGACGAACCAGAAATCCTGTGTACATACCCTGTGTCTCAGGCCCGGAGAAGAATGGAAGGACCCACAGTTACTAGGGGGAGGACCGCACTAACCTTTCTTTCGTGTTTTATTTTTGTGATTTAAAACAGCTCAGAACCTAAACACTCAGTGTGCTGTTGTGAGGCCGGTCTGATTTTTCCGTGGTGCTGATTCCTGGGTGGGAAAGTCGCAGTCATTCTGCAGTTCCCCTCTGCTCCGCAGTCCCGATTCCTGTGGCTCAGCCCACACAGGGTCGGGGAGCAGCGTGGCAGGGGAACGACAGGGAAGAGTCCGTGCCCATCCGGTTCTCCAGAGAGCGAGACTGAGCCTCATGGAGCTTAGTTGCTCTTAGAGCCATGACGGCTACTCAGCTCTCACCCCCACCCCCATGTGAGCCTCTTTCCACAAAAGTAGTTCAAGGACAGCAATTAATTCTACCTTGCTGATCGCTTTCCTGGCCATGAATTTAGATACAAAACCACAAACTACTTGAGCAAAAAAAAAAAAAAAGAAAAAGAAAAAGAAATGCCTTTTTACTCAGGTAATCCAGGTGGGTCCCCGCCCTCTGTTCCCCTGTTTTGTTTTACATAATTTATCAGGCTGGCAATCACACCTTCATCCCCTTTCCTTGTAGGTAATCTTCGCCCCACTCGCGGGGCTTCCCATCCACGTGCAAAAGCTCCTCCAAGGAAGAGTGCAGGTCCTGCTCTGCCCAGTCTCCACTTGGCCCAGAGCAGCTCCTCTGGCAAATAACTTGGTTCTGAGCAGTTCCTACAGCAAAGATGCTAACTACTTCCCAAACTAACTTATGAGGTAGGACTTTGAAGAAACAGCAGCTGCAGGATGAGAAGAAGAGAAAACAGGGCCCGCGGGGTGGCTCAGTCATTTCATCTCCCCACTCTTGATTTCCGCTCAGGTCATGATCTCACGGTTGGTAGGATCGAGCCCCGCCTCCGGCTCTGCAAGGATCCAGCTCGTGATTCTCTCTGCACCTCCCCCGCTCGCGCTCTCTCTCCAAGTAAATACACATAAAAGTAATAATAACAATAATGAACTAGGCGAGCGCACCGACTCTTGAGGCCTTCCCTGCGGAGTCACTGCACTTGTCTGAATACATTCCTCGCTCCACGACGGAGCGAGCTTCGAGGCACTTCGGACCTGAGACTCCGGAAAAGGCGGAGGTGGAGAAGGAACTCGGGGCCGAGTGGAAAAAGCCCGGGAACCGCCACCAAACTCCCCGAGCGCCCCCGTGGGCCCGGCCTGGCGCTGCCCGGGCACGCACGCCCGATACTGCTTAGCGACCCGGCCTCCGGCGCGGGGCCAGAGCCGGGGCCGCGAGTGCTGGGGATCGGCGCCGAAAGCCGGGCCGAGGCGAAGGCCCTGCGCGGCTGGTCCGCGCGCCGCGTCGGCGAACCGCGGGCCCAGCACACCCAGCTCCCGGGCCAGAGGCGGGCAGGGCCGGCGGCGCGGTCCCGGCCCGAGTAGGAGCGGCACTGGGGACCACGCCCCTCCTCAGCCACCCGCAGCAGGGCGCCCCTTACCTAAGAGACAGTGCCAAAGCCGGGAGGCTACGCCGCGCCACCCTCACGCACCGAGCCGCCATGACTGCCACTGCCGCCGCCGCCGCCGCCGCCGCCGCCGTCGTCACTGCGCACGCCCCAGGCAGGCGTAGAGGCCGCTGGCCCGCCCCCTCGGAGGCCTGGCCACTCGAGTAGATTCTGTGCCTGCTTCCCCGCCCAACTACTTCCCTGCAGCCAGTCCGTAACCGCTTCTCCCCTGATGGACATAAAATATTAACCAATAATTGTGGGTCATTGCTGAGCGCTCTCTCACGCTTCAGCTTCCCTTCTCGGTGGGCGGGGTCTTAGGCTTTACGGAGCCGCAGAAGGTGAGGAGGTGAAAGGTGAAGGGAACTGTGGGAGGAGACGCTCGCGGGCGGGGCGTGGTCCAGGGCAGAGCCAATGGGGAAAAGGCTTCGGGGGGCGGGGCTCCGGAAGTGCACTGCTCAAGCCCAAGACACTTGCGACCCGCGAGCCCTTTTGTGCTTCCGCTGCCCTTCGTCCTGGGGGCGGGGGCGGGTGCAGCGCGGTGCGGGTCTCCGGAGTGTCAGGCGTTCGTTACGCGCACGTCACCTGAGGGCCGGGGCGCAGTCTGTGCACCCGCGGGGACGTGAGGGCCGCCGTAAACCCGGCGTTTGCGGACTCGTGGTGGGGATGGCGGGCAGGACCGGGGGCGGGCTGGCGGGCACTCTCAGTCCCGGACACCTGGTGGGGCGGGTGCCGGAACCTGGGAGGCGGATGTGACAGCGTTACCGTGTGGACGGTGGAGGACGGAGATACGCGTGTATGTTGCTTTTCTTTGCACCTTCGCTTTCCTCGGGACGAAACACAAATTATAACAATAAGAACAGCACCTAGGAATACCTTGGGGACTCCGCTAAAGCTCATATATCCAAACGTTGTCATTAGCCTGACAAAGGCCATTGGTACTTTATCACATGCCCTGAAGTGGAGGTGCGGCTTTTCTTACACCCCTTGGCTGCTGTCCCTCCAGCGAGGGGCCCCCAGGAGCCCTGGCTCAGCTCCTGCTCCTGCACTCCTGGCCCGCAGTCCTGTCTGCCAAGAGGGGAGGCCGGAGCCTGCAGGCACCCGGTAAGTTGGAGGGCTGGCCCTGTGGTCTCCCAGGGGGTCCTCACACTCGTGAGGACCAAGCCTCTATTCTTTGCTCTGCCCGCGTTAGAAGCATTGGTAATGCTGAATGAATGTGTGCGCTGTGCCCGAGCCTGTGACACCTGCAGGGAGAGGCAAACAGCCAAATTCAGAATGTGTGCTGTTCTATGGAAAAAGGACCCAGTTTATTAATTGATTAAAGGGCTGGAGGGGGAAAAAGGAAGTAGGACTGTTGAGAATAAAAGCTTAGAAGCATAATTAAATGGATGTGTGGACCTTATTTGGATCATCCTAGAGCAAAGGAACTATACATGTCTTTTTTATAGTTGGTTTGTTCTGAGCCTGGGTGGCTCAAGTCAGTTAAGCATCCGACTTTGGCCCAGGTCATGATTGCCTGTTTTGTGGGTTTGAGCCCCTTGTCAGGCTCTGTGCTGACAGCTCAGTGCCTGGACCCTGCTTCAGATTCTGTGTCTCCCTCTCTCTGCCCCCTCCCCTGATTGCACGCTCTGTCTCTCTCAAAAATAAGTAAACATTAAAAAAAATGTTTTTTTAAGTAAAAAAGACCTGTGTGACACGAGGTGGGGGAGTTTTAGTATAAACAGTATCAGATGATACTAAGGAGTTATTGACACTTTTGTTAGGGAGATGTAATGGCCCGATGGTTAGGTAAAAATGTCCCAATTGTTTGGAAATACAAACAGAAGCATCTACAGTATATTGCCACAGTGTTTGGAATTTGCTTTATAAATACTCTTGTAAGGAAATCATGAGGATAGGAGAAACTCGGTGGCAAAATGTCGATAATGGTTAAAGCTGGGTGGTGAACACCGTCAGAGTTATGACTATTTTGTGTATTTGGGATTTTCTGTGATAAAATGTAAAATGGTCATGTGCTATTTCTTACTGGCTGTGACATTGGGCAAGCCACTTACTTGGTCTTGGCCTTGATCCTTGATCTGCTCACCTATAAAACTGGGATCGTATCATTTATTGTGAAGTTTAAAAGAGATACAAATACTCATTTCCTAACTTTTTCAAACTCAGAAGAAATCAAACTCAAAGCATCCGAAATAGCTTGTAGCGCGGCATGCGGGCAACCAGCAGAGAGTTATAGCCACTGTGTCCCGAGACAGAGGCAAGCACAGGTTGTCGAGGGGGCGATGCCCCACCGGAGACCCGGCCACCAGTTGGTCAAGGCCTGCCAGGAAGCCATGCCCTCTCCATCTGTATCCTGCCCCTTGGAATTTCCCTGAACAGCAGTCTGCCTGTGCTGCCACCTCGTGGCCACATTGGGAACTGCTCCAAGGGGAGCTTGGGTCACGCCTGGGAAGATGTCAGTTGGCCACTGCTCTTGAGATCCTGCTGAGGTAGTTCCCCGAGATCTTCAGTGCAAGTCCTCTCCATGGAGACGAAGCTGCTTGTATGGGAAGACTCTTGGGTCAGCCTGCAAAACACTTTTAGCAAAGGTCATGGGTGCCCCGGACAGCGATGCGGGAAAAGCAAGCCATACCGTGGGCGTGGCGCCCCCAACAAAGATGAGATGACGGTTAAGAAGGCGACCTCGGGAGAAGGTCTGGCAGACGGCCCAATAGCGTGTGGGCCATGGGTGTGATCCTCATAATAGTCGAGCGCCCGCGGGTGCCAGGCTCTGGGCAGATGTTCTTTTGGGTCAGCACACAATATGGTGAGGAGGACACGGAGCCCAGTCAGGTTAGGTGACCCGTTCAAGGTCACAGAGGCGGGAAGAGGCAGAGCTTTTGCATAGTTTTCTCAACTTCGTTATGAAGTTGAGCCTTCATATCGCGGCCTTGGCCTCGGTGAGCCCTTTACAAGTGGAGAGTTTGCCCCAGCAGGCAACGTCACAGAGCTTTTCAAAGCATGAGAATGGGTCGGGTGGCTGCTTTGGAGATGGAGGGGACGAGTGAGAGACAAGGCAAGGGTGTGGCTCCAAGGCCCAGAATGGAGACCCCAGCCCCGTGCACTGAGCCACAGCATAAGCCCGGGAGGCGGCCATACGTTCATTGTCTGGGCCTTCTTTGATCATGTTTTTTTAATGTTTGTTTTTTGAGAGAGAGAAAGAGAGAAAGAGATAGCATGAGCGGGTCCGGGGTGGGGGGGGGGGGGGCAGAGAGAGAGAGAGAGGGAGACACAGAATCCGAAGCAGGCTCTAGGCTGTTGGTCCTGTAGAGACAACTGCAACACGACGAAGGTTGGCGGGGCTGTGCCCGAGAAGTCCTGTGGTCTGTGGAGTCCCGGGAGGCGCCTGACCCACATAGGGCTTGTCCAGGAAGGCTTCCTGGAGGGGGCGGTGCCAGAGCCAAATCTTCAGGGATGAGTGACGCGCCCAAGCAAAAGGAATGGGGGTTCCCCCCACAGCACAAGCACTGGCCCAGGGGTGGGGAGGGAGAGGGTGGAGAAGAGGGCCGTGTGGAGAGATGGGGCCGGCTGGGGAACGAACCCACCCAAAGGGGCTGGCCCTGCACACCCCGGGGACTCTGTAGAGGAGGTTTAGGGGGGGAGGTTTCTCCCTCATAAATGTCTCTTCTAACTGTCGCACCCATGGACCGTCGGTGGCCCGAAGGCAGGGGCAGGCCGTCCTCCAGCGCCAGCACCCATGGCAGCACCGGGCACAGAGCCGACAAGGTCACACGTCTGCTGAGTGGGTGTCGGCACCGGTTCGGGGCCTTCCCGGGAGGGGCTGATTCCCAGACGCTCACAGCCACTGTGCACAGAGACCGCTGGGCCCGGAGGCCCGAGGGCAGGCGGGGCAGAGAGACACAGGTGCCGGAAGCCGGGAGTCAGGCCGGCACCAGGGTCGCGGCCAGAGGCCCCAGGACTTCCAGCTGGAGCCCTCTGCTCAGTGCCCGACGCGGGCTTGAACCCATGAACTGCGAGATCATGACCTGAGCCAAAGTCGAACTCTTAACCAACTGGGCCACCCAGGCGCCCCATCTTTGATCATGTTTTGGATCTCAGCACACAGAATGGATTAATCATACGCCTCGTTCCCTTTTTCATCATTGTGGCTCATTCTTGGCCCACTTTTGCTTGTTCCTTTGTTTTGGTGGCTGAACCCTCCGCCCAGAGGAAACCGGGGTTCCCAGGCCCGAGACGTGCCTGGATGAGGTACCTGAGGTCTGGCAGCAAGTTTCACTGCCCCTTGTCCCTAGCACACTGGCTCCAAGCAGAAAGGATGTGCTTGGCAAGAACATGCCACCAGAAGCGGCCACAGCCGTTGAAGCTGAAATAACTTTCTGCAAAAAGAGCCCCGTCATTTGCACCGGGAACAAGTGAACACGCCATTAACTCACAGCATTTCCCTGAGAACATTGTAAAGATACCTGCAGCTTTCAGACCACGTGGGGCTCAGGTGGCCGCGTGGGTGGCCTTCTTTTCTCCCGCAGAGGTAGGCAGAGGGTGGCCTTGGCTTGCCCAAAGGACAGGAAAAGAGGGAGGAGGCGGTGAGCCCCTCGAATCCCGGGGAGAGCTCCTTACAGAGCCTGTGGACGTGAGAGATAATTTGAATCTAAGGCTGATTAAATTGTTCACCACAAGCCCACTGCGTTTCGAACCCTCCTGTGTGTTGGTCAAATCCATCATCGGCCAGAAAAAAGAAGCATGAAAAGCTCTGTGGGTGAGGATTGGCAGGAGGGACGGTTCCTCATTAGAAAAATAATAGAGCTTTTTATAGAGGCATTGGAAGATGCAAACCATGGGGTAGTCAGGCAACATCAGCCTTCCCCCACCTTCTGCGTTTCTCTCTCTCTCTCTGTCTCTGTCTCTCTCTCTCTCTCTCTCTCTCTCTCTCGCGCGCGCGCGCGCGCGCGCGCCCCCAGTAGGAAGCCGAGTCCCTGTGCTGTCCGGCTCCCCCCGACTCTGCCCTTGGATTGATCACAAGCCCAGAACTGGAGCCAGAGGCATCTTGGGGTGATGGCTGTGACCCTGCGGGGCCACCGTGAACAGGGGTGAAGTGGGTCTCTCCCCTGAATAATGAGGCTAAGGACACTCGTGGTATTGGGAGAAGCACGCGGCTCGGCTGCACATCCCCCAGATGATCTGTGGCGGTGACAGTGGCCGCGGCTGCCACCAGCAGCAGTGTTCAGGGGACGGGCGACGTGATGGCGATGGGTGATGCGTGCGGTGCCTTCCCACGGGCAGTGCTGGAGAGCCGCGGGGCTCCCGGGGGCTGTGTCTGAAGCTGGGTGCCGGGGAGCCTCCTGACCCGCTGTCCCTTCCCCCTGCCACTGGCAGCCTGGGCTGGCCGTCAGGACACAGCTGCGCTGGTGCGGGGCCCACACAGGACACTAACCCCTCCTGGATCAGCCAAACAGCAGTGGCCCAGACCGCAGACCTCAACTTCCCCGCGTGCGGAAGTCCAGGGGTGGGCAGCGCGCGGCTCCCATGGTGGCCCTGTGCGCCCAGGTTCTCGGGGGCCCAGGCTCCTTCCCCCTGCGGCTCTGCCCTCTCCACCGTGTGGCCTAGTCCTCACCATTGGGGTGGAGCAAAGGCCATCATCACTGCAGCATCCCAAAGGCAGACCCGCGGGGTTGGGGGAGGGGAAAGGCCACACCGCAGCAATCTCTTATGGACGTTCTGCGCCGGGGGGTGGGTGGAGGGGGAGGTTTGCAAGCTGGGATGCTGGGTCACTGCGTGCAGCCTGTGACCTTGCTCCTTCCCGCTGTTCCACCCCAGCCTCGCCCCTGCACCTCCCCTGTCCACCCTGGTGTGGATCTATGTCTCTCGTCCGTCTTGTTTTCTAGTGGGCCTTACGCTGGAGTGTAAGCTCCGTGGGGGCGGCCCAGGGTCTGTTTTACCCACTGCTGATCTCGACGGCCCACGACAGCCCCTGGCGCTCAGTGCAGGCCCGGCTGAGCGGATGCGTGGTGAAGGCCTCTGGGAAGTCTGAGGAGGAGAAGGCTCTTTGGTGACTAGATCAGAATGTCGTCCCTCTCCGTGGCAGGATTAAAATCATCGCTGCTTCGCAGATTGGACGGTTTCCCCTTAGGTGTGGAAACTCAGGGGTCTTCCCCTTCCCCAAAGGGAGTTTCCGAAGCCGAAGATGTTCTTTTCAGAGACAGAGCCAGCACCCTAAGGCCACAGAAAAGCACATCGGAGCTTGGCCAGGGCCGCGACCCTAGGGAGAAGCCCATCCATGCCCCTGCCTGGCTTACCCGGCCTCCTGCCGGGCCTCGGCCCATCTTCCCCCACCGTGAGCTGCAAAGGGCATCTGAGAAGCCCCAGGTGGTGTTACAGATGGCCGGTGCGGGGCTCTGTTTCTGGAACAGGCGGCATCTGGGTATGAAGCAAACAACTTCAACCCAGAGCCTCTTTCTCAAAAATTGGGTTATGAAAACACGCGTAATGTTTTAAAGTGGTTTTCAAGGGTGATTCCCCGCTAGTGGTGGCGGTGATGGGTGGGGGAAGGGAACTTGTATTGGCCTGTTCTCTATTAGGACAGCGGCCATCGGATGCTGAGGATCTGCTCTGTGCCAGGGGCTCTTCCAGGTGGGTCACGTATCTTTACTCGGCCACCGTGGTATTTCTCTATTGTTTTGTAATTGTTTTGCTTTTTTGTTTGTTTGTTTGTTTCTTTGAACTTCCTGGCATGTGTTTTGATTCCCTTCTTTGGACAGACTGGGCCCCCACCCACTCTTAGCCTGAGGGCTTGCCTGTGACCCAGGCCTTTGATAAGATCCCGTCCTTTGGCAAAAGTGATTGGTCCAAAGACAGGGCACGTGACCCAGGCAGGGCCAATCAGATTGTTCCCTGGACGTGCTTTATAGAAGCTAGGGGAAGTGGGTCTCCCCCTGCCAGGGTCCCCACACAGGGAGATGGGGGTCTGGCGCCCTGTGTCCCTGCCCGCCATGCCCCAGAGACAAGCGGGGAGGCAGGTCTGAGGGTCTGAGTCCCTGTCCCAGAGCCTAAATCCTCACTCTGGAAGCCATTTCTTCACTCCTGAGGCATGTCAGCCCCCCTCTCAGCGTGAGGAACCAAGTACAGATGGGTTCCATTTGCTTCAGTTGCTCTGAGTTGGTCTTCTATCACTTGCGATGGACTGTGGTCACTACAGTGGCTCTTGACGGTCACGTCGGAGGCAGGCTTCACCGTAACCCCAGTGGACGGAGGAGGGAGCTGCGCTGAGTCCAGGACCCAGGGCCCACCGTCTTGCGCTCTGGACCTCACACTCTTTCCATGCACCCTGTTCCCGAGTAAGTACCGCGTGGCCCCCACAGTGTGGCAATTTCACCGTAACCTCGATGAGGAGCCCGGGGCCCACGTGTAAGCCAGAGCTGTGTCTGTGTATCCGCACATGTGTCTATGTGTGTGCGTGCATGTTTGTGTGTGTGTGTGTGTGTGTGTGTGTGTGCACGCGTACGTGCTGGCCCTGGAAGCCTCAATCCTGGCGTCACTCTGTTTTTCAAATACAAAGGACATCTGATCCCTGCTATGATTTTTGCTGCCACTTTTCACCCCGGGGTCCCTTCCCCAACAGCTCTCCCGCTGGGCTTTTATTCCAACGGAATCCAGCCGGCACTCAGGAAGTGTGAGCAAGTCTTAACATCTGCGTCGCGATGAGACCGTGAACCTGCTGCAGGGAGATCCTCCCCCCCCCCCCCCCCCCTTGACCTTGTCAGGGGCTCCGTTCCCCCACCCCCAGTCGGGTCACAGGCAGAGTCCAGCGTGGCCGTGCTGAGAGGCCCCGGAAGGAGGCCGGACGCCAGGCCTTGCCCTTCTCTCCAGGAAACAGTGGAGTTTCCCACCAGAAACCCATGCGGGAATGTTTGGGTTTCTACCGACTTGTCAGACGCTCAGGTAAGAGGCAAGTACATGGTCCTAAAGATTTTTGAAAGTTAAACGTATCCAGGATGGGAAATTGCACTCCTAGGTATTCACCTGAACGAACTGAGAGCAGGAATGCAGAGATGTTTGTACTCTCGTGCTCCAAACGGCCCCATTCCCGGCTGCCGAGAGGGGACGCGGCCTTCTTGGCGAGGGAGCTCGTGAGCACAGTGTGGCCCATCCACGCATGGGATGTTATTCAGCCCTAACAAGGAAGAAGATGCTGGCACCTGCCACAACGTGCATGAAACTTGAAAACGGTGCTCCATGAAATAATCCAGACAACAAAAGGACAAATATCGTACGATTCCGCGTGTAGGACATGCCCAGAAGAGGCAGCTCCAGAGAGACAGAAGTAGAGAGGCGGTTACGAGGGGCTGGGCAGGGAGAGAGCGGGGAGCGAGTGCTTAATAGGGACAGGGTTTCTGTTTGGAAAGTTCTGGAGACCGGAGGGTGGTGGTGGCTGGTCAGCAAACTGAATGTACTTAACGTCACTGACTTGTACACCTGAAAGTGGCTGAAATGGTAAATTGTATGTTGTATATATTCTACCGCAATTACAAAAATTAATAATGTCAAAAAACACCTGGGATAGATTTGGAAACATTTTGCTGGAAGCAGGAATGGGCGTGCTTAGGAAAATCCTGGCAGAGATCGACACCTCTTGCTTGGGTACTCTTAATTCCTTCTACGTAGCAATACGAGACCAACAAATTCAATACTTCTCACAAAAACAAGGTTGATAAAATTCATGGCACATTTACACTGTAAATCTACAATTAGCATGAGGAAAAAAAAGCCCAGGCCCTGAACCTTGAACAGGTGTTATAAATTAAATTGGGTCCCCTCAAAATTTACACGTTGGAGTCTTAACCCCCAGGACCTCAGAATGTCACCTTGGGGCACCCGGGTGGCTCAGTCGGTTGAGTGTCCAACTTCAACTCAGGTCATGATCTCATGGTTCGTGAGTTCAAGCCCCACATCAGGCTCACTGCTGTCGGTGCAAAGCTCTCTTCAGATCCACTGTTCCCCTCTCTCTGCCCCTCCCTCGATTGTACTCTTTCAAAAATAAATAAACATTAAAAAAGAAAAGAAAAGAAAAGAATGTGACCTGATTTGAAGAGAGGATCTTTACAGAGTAATCAAGTTAAAATGAGGTCATCAGGGTGGGCCCTAGTCCAACATGGCAGGTGTCCTTATAGAAACGGACATTTGGACACAGAGGAGGCAGAGATCGGGAGACATGTCTACAAGCCAGGAAGTGCCAATGATGCCGTTAAACCCCAGAAGTTGGGGGGCGGGGGCAGGGAGAGGCAGGGAACAGACCCTCCCTCACAACCCTAGAAGGAACCAACCCTGTGACACCTTGATCTTGGGTCTCTAGCCTCCAGAACTGTGAGGCCACAGATTCCTATTGTTTACCAATTTGTGGTACTTTGTTATGTACCTAGGAAGCTCATACAGTTGGCTTAAAACAACAGATATTTTGGGGGCATCTGGGTGGCTCAGTCAGTTAAGCATCTGACTCTTGGTTTCAGCTCAGGTCATGATCTCATAGTTTGTGGGTTCAACCCCCATGTTAGGTTCTATCTCTTTCCCTCTGTGTCTGCCCCTCTCCCACTCACGCTCTCTCTCTCTGTCTCTCTAAATTAAATAAATAAATAAATAAGCTTAGAAAAACAAATTTTTTCCTCCTGCTACGTCTGTGTTCAAATTTCCCTCCTCTCTCTCTTTTTTTTTAAGTTTATTTATTTATTTAGAGAGAGGGTGTGTGCAGGGCAGTGGCAGGGAGAAAGGGACGGGGAGAATCCCAAGCAGGCTCCACACTGTCAGTGCAGAGCCCAAGATGCGGCTCGAGCTCATGAACCGTGAGATCATGACCTGAGCTGAAATCAAGAGTCAGAAGCTTAACCAACTGAGCCACCCAGGTGTCCCAAATTTCCTCTTCTTTTAAGGACACCAGTCATATTGGATTAGAGCCCACTCGACTCCAGTATGACCTCATCTTAACTAATTAACATCTGCAAGGACTCCATTTCCAAAAAGGTCGCTTTGACAGGCACGGGGGCTTAGGACTTCAATGTATCTTTCAATGGGATACCACTTAACCCATAACAATCTGCCCTGTGGCCCCCCAAATTCATGCCCTTCTTATATGCAAAGTACATTCACACTATCCCTATATCCCCCAACGTCTTAACCATTCCAGCATCTGGATCCCATCAAGTCAGGCTCGGATCTCTACTCCTTTCTGTGCCCAAGGCTGCACGGGGGACACACTCAGGGAAAGCCTGGTGGAGAGTACACCGATTCCAGGAGCCAGCATCTGTGCCACTCTGCTTCGGTGCAGCGTAGAGCAACCACTGCCACCACCACCACTACCAGCATTTACTCACGTCCTCACTGCTCACTGCCCTTCTGCGGACGCTGCTCTTGGGATCCTGCAGTGTGTCAATCAGACCAGGATTGGAATCCCCGAGCCTGGAGGGAGGCGTAAGACAGAAACTCATGATCAGGATAAAACGGAAAACTTGGCTCCTTCCTTCGAGATGCTTATCACAGTGATCTGTGATTGTTTACCTAAAACAACCTGAAAAATGCAGGAGATTGCATTTTGTAAAACAAAGTGAAACTGTTTCTACGGACTTTTTGTTTCTTGTTGCAGAGACTCCATGTCCCTAGACAGAACTGAAAAGTGTTTTTCATGACAAGTCTGGGATTTGGACACAAACTCAGCAAAATTAACAAAACAAAACAAAACAAAAAAAACATCTGTAGGATCTGTAATGATGTCACCTCTCGTTTCCGATCTTGGTAATTTGTACCTTCTCACTCTTTTTTTTTCCAGGTCGGTTTAACTAGGGTTTATAAATTTTATCAGCCTTCTCAAAGGACCAGTTTTTTATTTAACTGGTTTTCTCTATTGTTTTCTGTTTTCTACCTCACTGATTTCCACTCTGATTCTTTCTTTGCCGCTGCTTACTTTGGCTTTGCCTTTGTCCGGTTTCTTAAAGTAGAAGGTGAAGTCAATAACTGACCTTCCCTTTGTCCTTAATTTTTTTTTTTGTCTCAAGCAGCTTTGTTGAGATATGATTTGCACACCATGTAATTCACTCTTTTAAAGTAGATCCTTCTGTGGTTTTTAGGATGTTCCGAGATGTGTACCACCATGACTATAATTAGTTTTAGGACATTTTCGTCACCCCCAGAAGAAACCCCATACCCGTTAGCTCTCACCTCCAGCTCCTGGCATCCACTAAACTACGTCTCATCTCTATTGATTTCCCTATCTGGGACATTTTATTGCATCCACACGACTCCTGAAACAGAATGCTACGGGCACCAGTGACAGTCACAACAAAGTTTATTACAATGAGAGGCAAGGCCGACCGATCGGGACCAACACTCTTGATAAGAGTGCGGCCCCGAACAGCCGGGGTACAGAGTTTTTATAACCGATCACATCGTTTTATCATCACCTGGGAACAGAACAAAGAAACAGGTTCCAGATGAGTTAGAAACAGTTGCCTAATGAGGTGTTTACTTTAGACTTTCTGCCTCTAAGTTGCAACCAGTGGATCTCCTTGACCCTGCCTCTGACGCTCTTTTCTTTGAACTTTTGTTTCCTTAATTGGTGAAGCCTAATTTACAAGGGTATGAGGCATAGTTTACCAGAGCAAAGCAAGGCTGTTATCTCTTAACCTTCAGTGTCAACACAAAGCTGTTATTTTTCAAGCTAAGCATTAGCCCTACACTACAATTTAACCCTTACAATTTCATATAAATGGGACCATATAATATTGTCTTTTGTGACTGGCTCCCTTTGTTTGGCAGAATGTCTTAAAGATTCAACCATTTTGCAGCATGTATCAGTGTTTCATTCTTTTTTATGGCTGAGAATATTCCATTATATTCTATCTTAGGGGTCTAGCCCATTTGTTCATCCATTCGCCACTCCACGGACATTTGGGTTGTTTCCACATTCTGCTATTATGAATCAGGCTGCTATAAAGGTTCACGTGCATGTTTTTATGCGGACGCATTCGCATTTCTCTGGGGCACACCCTGAGGAGTAGAATTGCTGGGTTGCACAGGAACTCTGTTTTATAGGTGAGGCACCACCTGACTGCTTTCCAGAGCAGCTGTGCACCACTTGCGTGCCCACCAGCAGTGCGTGAAGGCTCTGATTTCCCCACACCCTTGCCAACGCTTGCCGTTACCTGACATTTTGATTGTAGATAGTCTGGCACTGCCCGGAATAACAGCTTCAACAGCTGCTGCTAAGCACCTGCAGGGAAATGCCGTCTTTCTTCTTTAAGGAGCTCCTGGCATTGTCTCTTCTTGCGGTGCCTTCCCCTTATCTCTCTCCAGATGGCTGTTCTCACAGAGTCCTTCCCCCTGCTGGCCCTCGAGGGTGGCTCCAAATCTTTTATCCTTTATCGTGTGCTGTGAGTGTCAACACAAAGTCAGGCCACTGTCGTTGGGGAACAGCTATGGGAACGGGCAGTTCAAGTGCAGGCTTCCATCCCAGATGGTGGGAAGGGAGGAAGCAGAGAAGGTTCTGGAAGGAAGAGCATGTGTGCACGTGGGGCAGACGGGCTTGGAGGGGTGGGTGTTTGTTTCTGCCTCTGCGGAATGTGCTCTCAGAAGGAGCAAGGGTCTCGGGAGAAGGGAGCATGGCTCCCAACATCCCCTCTGCCATGGTCTGCAGACTCTTGACTCTCTGGGACTCAGTTTCTCTGTGAAACAGGGAAAAGAGAACCCGCCAAGGCTTTACACAGTTGCTGTGGTTAATTCATTCAGTCATGCGCTGAGCCATGCTGGGGGCCGGGTGGGTTTCGGACCCAGGGGAGTGGGGTCTCAGTCCACAGAAAACAGCTGTCGTTATCGGTTGACATTGTGCCTTTCAAGTCAAGCGTGCGTCATGAACCAGGGCCTGGGAGGGATTTGGGACCAACATAAAGAACTTCATCACCAGAGGCAGTGAGCTTGCTGTCGATGGAGGAAACCAGGCGGCTGCTGGCTGACCTAACGATTACAATCCGAGGTGATAATAGCATGTAGTGAGCACATGGAGGAAAGGCCCAGAGAGTGAGGGCAAAGTGGCAAAGAGGTCAGCTGGGTGGGACTTTAACTCTACCCCAAAGTAATGGGATCTTGGGCAGACCTTCCAAGTCGTCAGGACGGCACGTAGGTTTGGCAGATGTGACCACAGCTGCCTGCAGGGCCCCCTGGAGGGAGGGGAGGGGGCCCCCAGTGGACTGGTGATGTCATCTGCCGCCATGGCGGGGGAGGGTGACAGGTGCGAGCCCTGTGCCGCAACCCGGCTGACCCCGATGCAGTGTTCCCAGAGGGAAGGACTAACCCGCATGTTCTACTGGACTGCGGGGTCCTTGAAGGGGGAAGGGTCGTTTATTTTCACTGCTGGGTCCCCACCCCCAGCAGAGGAAGGGCTGGGCACACGTGAGGTCTTTGGAACCGGCGGCTGACCGCCTCGGGGCTCATGGTGTTTTGTGACAGAGTCAGAGTCGGAGCCTCGTGATGGTCAATTTCGTGTGTCTTCCCAGCTGCGCTCGGGGATGCCTGGAACACTCTCTGGCTGTGCGTGTGCGGGTGTCTCCGGAAGCGATCAGCACTTCAAGCGGTGGACGGAACGAAGCAGGGCTGTGCTCCCCGATGTGGGGGGCACCCCCCAGTCCACCTCCACTGAGGGGGGAGGAAGGGCGGATTTGCTCTCTGCGCTTCAGCTGAGACATCCACCTTCTCCCGCCCGCAGACACGGGCGCTCCCGGCCCTGCGATCTTCCGACTCCACCCGACCACCACCCTTCAGCTTTGCTGGGTCTCCAGCTTGCAGGTGGCAGATCGTGGGGCTCCTCGGCCTCCGTGACCTTGTGAGCGGATTCCTATGATAAAACTCCTCTTAGATGTGTCTCTATATATCCTACTGGTTCTGTTCCTCTGGGGAGCCTTGACTGGTACCGACTTGCGCCCCTGCTTCTGGGCTGGGCGTCTTCCGCAGCACTGGCTCTGAGCCGACGGCAGGACTGGCTGGGAAGTCCCCGGCCTGCTTCCCGGGGACCTGCACAGAATTCGGGGTGCAGGGATTTTCCTTGAGCCAAGGATCGCCGGTCAGGCCGCCTGGTCCTCTGAGGCCAGCCTCTTTTGCCCCATCTGTAAAAGGGGTTCAGGCGGGAGGCTGATGGCGTCTGTTTTTTACATGCCAGGATTTCTGCTGGTGACGTTCTCCCAACGTTGGCAGTGCACCCGCCGCGTGCACGGAGTTCCAGACTGTGCAAATCCTCAGGGTCACCCGCAGGTAGAAAGCGCTGTAGGGGACAGAGCTGTGAGCCGGGCGTCGGGACCTGCATGCCCAGACGGCCTCTGTCCCTAACTCGCTGTGTGACCAAGAACGGGACCTATTTCTCTCTGGGCTCTGGTTTCCTGTGTTCTAACACACAGCCCTGGGCTCCATGGGGGCCGGGGCCCATTCTGGCTCTTGGGCACACGTGAGTCGCAGGCACGGTGGGACAGACCCCGCCCCTGCGTCCCTGGGGGGGGGCTCTGGGCCTCTGTCTACCCAAACCTCCTCAGCCCGGCCTTGCAGCTCTGCCGGGACTGAGCGGCTTGGGGAGGGGACTCCAGCATAACCTGGCTGGCCTCCCTCCCCCTGCTCAGAGGAAGAGAGCTAATGCAGGAGGTCGGCTAGCGGGGACCCCACCTTCTTCTCTGGGTGCTCACGCCGGGGAGGCCTGGGGCTCAGTGTTTGGAGACCCACTGGCCAGCAGATAGAAGCCACGTTCTGCCAAATCAACTTCCCCAGCAATAAAGGGAATACTTTGGCTTCCCCTCTGCCAAGTGGTTTTTCTGATTCCTTCCCTGGGTCAGAACAGAGGGAGGAGCCGCGGGCCAGGCCCCTGCAAACGCCTGATCAGGTAGTTCCTTCTCATAACCTCCAGGTGGCTCCCTGCTGCTGCCGGGAGGAAGCGCACATCCTGGGAAGGCTGCCCACCCCCCCCCCGCCCGCCCCCCCCCCCCGCCCCCCCTCCCCCGGCCCCGGGTACCCCTCACCTCTGGCCTCAGTCCCTGCCCCCAGCCCCCATCAGCACACCGAGTATCTCGCAGAGACCCTGTGTTCTCTAGAGTCTCAGCCTGGAACATTCCTTCCTCTCCTCCTGAACCCCCCCACCCCAAGCCCCTTTACCTGGCTGATAGCTACCTTTTGACAACTTGGCTGTCACCTCCACCAGGCAGCATTCCCGGATGGCGCAAGCCGCTTCAGGCGTCTCCTTCGCGCCTTCCTCCATCGGGGCCCTGGCCACGCCGAGAGGTCTGAGCTCTTGTCTGGGCTGAGGAGGAGGGCTGAGCTTGATTCCTCTCGGGGGCTGTTGACCAGGCCAGAGTGACCTCCTACTGCCCTGGGAGGTCTGAAGGCACTGTTTTTCCCTCCGTCCTCCCCCCGTCACTGCCCCCTCCTCACCCCTCCCTTCCTCGCTGGGTTCCTTTCGTCCTCCTCCACCGTGTGGATTCCCTCACGTGCTGGGATAGTGATACCACCGTGCAGAGGCTCCTTCCGGCCCCCCCCCCCCCCACCTCGGAGGCCTTCTCTCTGGGCCGCCCCTGCTTCAGTTCTCCGCGTCAGCCTCGATTTACTGGACACGTTGGGCTCATTCGCCAGGCGCCTGGCCCTGTCTAGAAGGAAGCGGTTGCTTCAAGGTGATAAGCGGGGCTCACCGGGGCTGGGCCCCCAGCCAGCGCTCCGGGGCCCCGTCCCCAGCCGCCCTGCTGTTTCCCCGCCTCTGCAGAGTTCAGCCAAGAGAGGTGATTTAAATAAGTTGTCCCCAGGCTTTCTTTGTTCGTTCCTGGAAATATCTAGCACACGCTATTTGTGTTTTGAAAAATCAATGTGCCGAACGGCGCCCGATATACTCCGCGGCCAGGGAGGATGGCATTCTCCTCGTCCCGTATTTCTGTTCCTGCCGACAGGGAGGGCACCTGTGGCAGATGAGTCCCCACACGAGAGGGACTGGAGGCGTTTGGAATTTGTCTCTCCACGGCTGAGGAGGAGAGGAGACCCGATCACCGGGTGTGGCTCACGGGTGTTTTGAGCGAGACGTGCGAACATATGCCCCCAGACGCCCCCCTCCCCGGGGACGCCGAGCTCGGGTCGGGGCCGGGACAGGCCTGTGCCCGAATCCCCCTCGGCAGGCGTGCCCACTGGGGCAGCGACAGGACAGACCACACAGAACACCTGCACAGGAGCCACAGAAAAGCGCGCAGAGCATCCGGCAGCCCCACGGGGAACATTCTCTATCAGCCGCGTCGCCCTGCTGGTTATGACTTTCGAAAAGGCGAAACGTTACGTTGATTTAGCAAAATTGTAACTTTGTGGAGATGAGGGGGAGGGTTAGGGCTGCCTGGGGCACCGAGCAGAGGGCTCCAGCTGGAAGTCCTGGGGCCTCTGGCCGCGACCCTGGTGCCGGCCTGACTCCCGGCTTCCGGCACCTGTGTCTCTCTGCCCCGCCTGCCCTCGGGCCTCCGGGCCCAGCGGTCTCTGTGCACAGTGGCTGTGAGCGTCTGGGAATCAGCCCCTCGCGGGAAGGCCCCGAACCGGTGCCGACACCCATTCAGCAGACGTGTGACCTTGTCGGCTCTGTGCCCGGTGCTGCCGTGGGTGCTGGCGCTGGAGGACGGCCTGCCCCTGCCTTCGGGCCACCGACGGTCCATGGGTGCGACAGTTAGAAGAGACATTTATGAGGGAGAAACCTCCCCCCCTAAACCTCCTCTACAGAGTCCCCGGGGTGTGCAGGGCCAGCCCCTTTGGGTGGGTTCGTTCCCCAGCCGGCCCCATCTCTCCACACGGCCCTCTTCTCCACCCTCTCCCTCCCCACCCCTGGGCCAGTGCTTGTGCTGTGGGGGGAACCCCCATTCCTTTTGCTTGGGCGCGTCACTCATCCCTGAAGATTTGGCTCTGGCACCGCCCCCTCCAGGAAGCCTTCCGGGACAAGCCCTATGTGGGTCAGGTGCCTCCCGGGACTCCACAGACCACAGGACTTCTCGGGCACAGCCCCGCCAACCTTCGTCGTGTTGCAGTTGTCTCTACAGGACCAAGCTTCTCGAGGATGGCTCCCAGCACAGGGGAGGGGCTTCCTCGTAAATTCTTATGGAGGGAATGGATGGTGGATGGATGGATGGATGGATGGATGGTGATGGCTGGATGGATGGATGGCCAGTGAAAGGTTAAATGTGTGGTTAAATGCGTGGTTGGTGGGTGGGTGGATGGATAGACGGACAGACGGATGCATGGACGGATGCTTGGCTGTACGGGATGAAGCATGCTTGAAGCCAGCACACTTTCGAGCGACTATGCTCTCTCCAATGCCAAGTGTGCGTCCTGTCTAGCCGAGCCATCCCCTCCTTCCCCTCCTTCAGCCTCCCTCTGGGTTTCCAAGTCATGGTTTCCTGGGGGCCTCACCGGACAGCTCACGTCCCCTTCGCCATCGGTCCCAGGCGGCCCCGGGGCTCCGCAGCCCTGGAGTTAGCAGGGCGAGCACGCGGGTGGGCTGTGGACCCCTGCTGCACTGCCAGCCCCCACGTTCGGTGACCCACTGAGCCTGGCGGGGGGTGGCAGAGACAGCGCGAAGGCCGGCTCGACTAGTTGAGTTGTATTTGAAACGCGCTCTCTTTCTTCCTAACTGTGTGGCCTTGGCCAAATTGCTTAACTGCTCCCAGCCTCAGTTTCCTCACCTGCGAGATGGAGTGATCTTGAGGCCATAAGAGAGAAGGGTGCAAGTGTGGCATACGGTGACGCGTGAGGGGCGCTGTGCCCCGCGGCAGGGGCCGGTGGGGCTTCTCTGAAGCCGGGTCTTCCCTTTGGAAAGTTCACTTCCCCCTGATCGTCCTGGGGCTGCAGGGGAGAGGTGCCCAGGTGCGGGGCACAGCGGCCTTCCTGCCAGTGCGGAAGAGGGGAAAGGTGTGTGCAGTGACCATGTGGGCTCTGTCCCTGAACCCTTACACTCGGAGGGGTAGCTGTTTCAGACACATTTTATTAATGGCGATAATCAGGGGCGCCTTGGTGGCTCAGTGGGTTAAGCGACCGACTTCGGCTCAGGTCATGATCTCACGGTTTGTGGGTTCGAGCCCCGCGTCGGGCTGTGTGCTGACAGCTCAGGGCCTGGAGCCTGTTTCGGATTCTGTGTCTCCCTCTCTCTCTCTGCCCCTCCCCCATTCATGCTTGCTCTCGCTCTCTCTCACTCTCTCTCTCTCAAAAAAGTAAAATAAAATAAAATAAAAATGAGAGCTCAGCAGGGCTACAGCCCAGAGAGGAAGTCAGGGAAGAAGGAAGTGAGGACACCCGAACCATCATGCAGGGACCTGACATCATGCCCACGACCCTGAGGGGGGCCCCTGGCCCATTCTCAGGCGGAAGATGTCGAGTGACCTGGGAAGGCCTTGTGTTCACATGGTGCGTGACGATCCATCAGTGTGGTGGCCGTCCCCTCCCTCAACTTACCCCATTGTAAGCGACGGGACCACATCCGGGGACCGCGGGATTGATTCTGTGGGGCCCGAGTTCGCTCGTGGGCTGTGGTTCTGCACGGGGGAGGTGGGAGGAGCTGGATGGCCGCGGTCACCCAGCAGCCCCCGGGTCTCTGGACAGGAACTTGAGTGGCACGGGTCATCGTGTCTGAGGGACGGAGTGAGCTGGTGGAGACAGGAGGGAGGTCTGGAAGGAGGAAAGAAGGAAGCACCGTGACCGGGAGGGGGGGGTGGGAGGGGGGGAGGGCAGGGATGGGTGGTGGCGGGCAGTGGGGGCTGGGGGAAGGGACTTCAAAGTCTGCACACGTGCCTTACCCAGGTAGGAGCTGGCCACATCCCCCTGGAACGACAGAGGAAGGAGGACGAGGCAAAGCAGCGGGTCGCATCTGGCTGCCACCTCCTGGGCCTGCGTGGCCCGTACCTGCTCACATTCCCCTGGCAGATGCTTGAGCTGAGACTGGCAGGGAGGGTCCCCCTCGAGGGCCCTCGAACCATCGGTGGCATCTCTGGTTTGCACACCCCCAGGGGCGGGGAGCTCTCTACCTGTCCAGCCACTGTGGGCCCAGAGGGGACGTCTCAGTCCCTGGGGAGACCAGAAGGCAAATGGACCGTGGAAGCTGAGCCAGCCTGCAAACAGTTTACGGCCCTATCCGGGGGCCAAGAGGCTCAATTGCTCAGACCCGGCTTTCAAGTTGTTAAAGAGAAAAATCTCTTCAATACACCACCCCTCCCCCCACCTCCCCCGGCGTGTCCTTGACCCTCGGCTGCGAGGGGTGAGTCAGATCTGAGAGGTCTTCAGAACATCTCCCTCTCTCTGTCTCTCTCTCCTCCTCTCATTAACACCCTAGGAGACACTTAACGAAAAGCACCTTGAGGATTTCCAGGGCCTGCTGACTCTGGAAAACAAACAGATGGTCACGATCCTTCAGCCCAACCAAGGAGGGTCTGATTCACCCACAACCTCCTCCCTGACTCCATACCAAAGACAGAACCCGGCCCCCAGGAAGGTGCAAAGTGGGGGCACCAGGGCTGTCCTCAGTGGGTGCTTGTGTGCTGTCACCGCCCTTCCCCCCCCCCCCCCCCCCCGCCCCAACAGGCTGAGAAAGGCTGTGTGACTCCGTGGGGACAGAACACAAACACCAGAGGGAAGAGTCACCTCTCCCAGCCCCTGGGGCTCCAGGTCTGATGGCAGCGGCCGAAACGGCTGCCAGCGGACTGAGGAGTCCCGGGAGGTGGGCAGAGGCCCACGGGATGTCGGAGAGCCAGCTGCCAGCGTGGACAGGAGCCGTGGGCTGCAGCCACAGCCCCTGCTGGTCCTTTAAGGCTGAGCGGGGACACCTCCCTCCTCCCTCTTCCCTGCAGCGCAGAGTGGCTGTGGGACAGCTCTGGGAACATCTAGACTGCCACCTACCTCCCTGAGCCCCATGTCCTCTTCTCCGAACGGGATTATGGTCTCCAGCTTGGCTAAGTCATGCTGCTGTGACAAAGGGCTCCCCAACCCCAGGGGCTTGAAGCAAAGGCTTACTTCTGATCAAGTCCCTGCCCCTGCTGGGCCAGCGGGGCCTCTGCTCAGAGTCTTTCTGGTGCCTGAGGCTGGGTTCCCCAAAAGACGGCCTTGGGATAAAACTCTGACCTTGGCAGTCACCTGTCTAAACCCTTCCGGGACTCCCCACGGCCTTTAGGATCAAATCTTTCTGCTGAACTCGGGTTATGGGGCTTGGGGGCTGCCCTCATTCTCCTCGGGGCTCGCTTCTTCCCTGCCCTGCTCCCTCAATGCCAGACGCAGGGAATGGATTTGGACGCCGGACCCTCCCTGCTCTGGACTCCACCTGAAAACTTTTCTCTGTCTCCTAGGCCTCCCCGCCTCCCCGCCCCTCCCCGCCCCCTGCTCGCCCCGCCCCCTCCCACCCTTTCCCCGCCCCTCCCCGCCTCTTTCCCCGCCCCTCCCGCCTCCTTCCCCGCCCTCCTCCGCTCCTCCCCTTCCCCTCCTGCTGCTTCCCACCCCTCCCCGCCCCCATCCCCGCCCCTTCTCGCCTCCTCCCCGCCCCCCCGCCCCCTCCTGCCTCCTCCCTGCCCTCACCCCTTGGAAGGGGTCCCTCCCACCCCCTCTCCCCGCCCCTCCTCACCCCTCCCCTCTCACCACCCCCTTCCTACCTCCTTCCAGCCCCTCCTGCCCCTCCCGCTCTCCTCCCCCTTCCCCGCCCCTCCCCGCCTCCTTCCCCGCCCTCCTCCGCCCCTCCCCTTCCTCTCCTGCTGCTTCCCACCCCTCCCCGCCCCCTTCCCCGCCCCTTCCCGCCTCCTCCCCGCCCCCCCCGCCCCCTCCTGCCTCCTCCCTGCCCTCATCCCTTCCAGTCCCTCCCGCCCCGTCTCCCCGCCCCCCCTCACCCCTCCCCTCTCCCAGCCCCCTTCCTACTTCCTTCCAGCCCCTCCTGCCCCTCCCCCTCTCCTCCCCCTTCCCCGCCCCTCTCCCGCCCCCTCCCCAGGCTGAATCAGGCCCCACTGCATGCCCAGGGGAGGTGGCAGGGGAGGACGGTTTCAGAGCTGGGCTGCAGGCGTCCAGACTCCAGCTCTGCGGAAGGCCCGGCTGTGACTCGGCTGCACCCACGGTGTCCCCAGAGGCCAGGAAGTGTACGCGGAAGGAGTAGTGTTGTCCACACTGCAGATTCACTGCCGGCTGTCGCTGGAGGGTAGAATTCCCGGTGTAACCGCACAGGCAGTGTTATTTCCACTCTCCTGCCATGGCCATGAACTAATACTTTTGATGATGACTTTATTTTGCCTGAAGGATTAGCAATTAGTGAGTTATGTGCAAAGCCCCTGCTGGCGTTTCCTGCCCAGGAGAGACTATGTTGACAATCGACCCCCTAATCTTGACCTCTTCCCCTTCCCCCTCTCCCCTTTCCCTCCCTCCCCGCCCCTCCCTTCCTTCCACATTGATCTAAGCCCTGGGTTTGGTGTTAGGTGCTCAGGGTTCAGAAGTGAAGGAGCTGTGCCCTGCCTTCCGGGACCGCGGCTTCCAAGGCAGGCACCAGAATGGTGTGACCGCGCAGGTAAGACAGGCCAGGAGGGAGAGAGGCAGCCGGGGGATGGGGAGAGGCCGGCCTTGGCTGTGGGAATTAGGAAACACAGGTGCTTAGCTGGTTGGGGCTCTGCTCAACATGGAGTTGGAGGCCCCCGGGCTGGGCCAGATTCAGCCCTTTGTGCTTGGATGGCGACCTAAGTGTTATCAGCACCTCTTTCCTGTCTCACGGGTGCACCCTGGGGTCGTTCTGAAGACCAGATAAAATCATTGGCTGGGTGAGCTCTCTCTAAATACAACGCCCTGCACTCATTTTTGATTTTTAGAATCCTACCTTCCCACGTAAAGGAAATTTTCTTCTTAAACTTGTTTTTTAAAAAAACTTGTTAATGTTTATTTATTTTTTGTGGAGGGGGGCAGAGAGAGAGAGAGAGAGAGAGAGAGAGAGAGAGAGAGACACAGCCTCCAAAGCAGGCTCCAGGCTCCGAGCTGTCAGCACAGAGCCCGACACGGGGCTCGAACTCATGAACCGTGAGATCATGACCTGAGCTGAAGGCGGATGCTTAACCGACTGAGCCACCCAGGGACCCCATCTTCTTAAATGTGTTTTTAAGTTGCAACATGGAAACATGTGATTGAAAAAAGGTGAACCACACGCTGATCAAGTGTGGAATGTAGAGCGTGAAGGGTTTCTCTCAACTCCCAAGATTCACAGCTGTGAACATTGTATGTGCTGTAAACGCAGAAACATCTAGAAGGTAAGAAGCTGCGGCGGAGAGGCTGGGCGTGGCCCTGCTCTGTGGCCACACGGGGGCCATGCGTTCGACAGCTCTTGGAACCTCAGCTCGGCTGAGCTCATGTGGGGATGAGAAAGGGTCTCTGCGCTCTGTGTGTGCGGGGATTAAATGGTCTTGGCTGGACCCCTCCTGACGACGGGCAACGTCAGCCGGTCCCGTGGCCTTGGTCCACAGCCAGGACACGTGTCTAGCTGAGCAGGCGTGAGCCCTGGCTAGTGTTCTGCAAACACCAAAAAAATCATGACTCCTGTCATGGTTCCAAAAGTGGCTTTCGTGGCTTGCGAACAGCTGTGTCGGCCTTCCCTGTTTCGTTTGCCCAAGTCATTTAACGCGTCCCATTCAGCATGTTTCAGGTCATGCTTTCCAGGTTTTAAAAAAAACACTGTGGTGCAAACACATAACCCGAAGCCATCTTAACCACCGCTGAGCGGCCAGTTCAGCGGCACCAAGTGCATTCAGGATGTCATCCAGTTGTCCCCAACCCTCCATCTCCAGAACGTTCTGCCTTTCCTAACGGAAGTGCCGTTCCCAGTAAACACTGACTCCCTGTCCCCCTTCCTGCAGCCCCTGGCACCCACCCACTGACCCATTGCACTTTCTGTGTCCTTGAAATGACATACTCTGGGACCCCAGCATTTGTCCCATTTGTGATGGGCTTAGTTCACTGAGCAATGTTTCAGCCATGTCGTAACAGATGTCAGGATTTCAGGATTTCCTTTTTTATTCTTTAAGTTTATTTATTTATTTTGAGAGAGAGAGAGAGAGAGAGCACAAGCAGGGGAGGGGCAGAGAGAGAGAATCCCAAGCAGGCTCTGCGCTGACAGCACAGAGCCCGGCGCTGGGCTTGATCCCGCGAACCGTGAAATCATGACCTGAGCTGAAATCAAGAGACGCTTGATTAACCAGACGCTTAGCCGCTTAACAGACTGAGCCACCTGGGCACCCCTCATTTGGACATTCTTGTCTGCACCTGCAGCGGAGAGGGAGCTGGTGGCTCCTGTAACTAGGAAGGCCAGGCGACTCCTGGCTCTGGGCTCTGCTGAATCTGGGGGTGCGGGTGTCCCCGCTTCTCTCTCCACTTCCCAGCTCTGGCTTTTCTCTTGGCCTTGGCTTTACTCTGTGGTTCTTCTGTGCAGCTAGGGAAGCTGGGTGCCCAAGATCCAGGCTTCTGTGTCCTCAGAACTCAGGTCCCGGGGCAAGAGAGAGCTCCCCCCACCCCCCTGGTTCCAAGCAGCCGATCCCTGGAGTCGTTCTCGGGCCCAGTCCTGGGCCAAGAAGACAGAGGTTGGGTTTGCGGGCTCAGGCCCGTGAAGGACAGACAGCCCGGAGGTCCCAGCGAAAGGCTCGGACGTCCTCACGGGGCGCGGAGGGCTTTGGTGGCAGAGCCCAGACAAGATTGGGCACGAAGCACAAAACCCCAAAACCTGCCGTGGGCAGCAGAGGCCCACAGGCTTCTGGTCTCGCGCATGTGCAAGCCCGCTCTGAACATGGGCCGGAGTAGAAAGAGCCGCCTTTTCAGGTGCCGCGCCAAAGTTGATCATCCCC
The DNA here is from genome assembly GCF_007474595.2 of Lynx canadensis. Classification (NCBI taxonomy): domain Eukaryota; kingdom Metazoa; phylum Chordata; class Mammalia; order Carnivora; family Felidae; genus Lynx; species Lynx canadensis. The sequence goes on from NC_044306.2 coordinate 201,940,150, forward strand.
AGGGATTTCTGTATGGAAACCGCCTCATGTTTTGGGTACAATATTTTAACTCCGGTTCTTCGGTGCGCAGACACAGACGGCTGCCAAGTCTTTCTCCGAGCAGAAGGGCCCTCCCACTTCACCGAGCGTCACCGGCAGGCTGTGCCGGCCACGTTCCTCCCGGCAAACCCGCCGCCCCCGGGGCCGGGATGGTGCCCAGACCCGAGCCAGGCCCGCACGGGCTGTGTGCCCAGGCTGCTGGCCCGCCTGCGACGCGGGGAGGGGGGATGGCATGGCGCACAGTTCTCTGGGCGAGGTTTAGATAAATGCCAGTGAGAAAGAACGCTTTGCGGGCAGGAGTTGAGGGGGAGGGGGGGATCTGTCTCTTCTCCTCTTCCAGCAGGAGCTTCCCCCTCCCCCCTCCAGTGGCTTTGGCTTCTGCAAACAGGCGCCATCCGAGCGAGGACAGGAGCTGGGGTGAAGGCAGCCTCGATGGGGGGCCTGGATGGAGGCAGGTCTCATCCGGGACCGGACCGTATTAGGGCTGCTGTGGTTTCGACCCGGAGTGAGGCAGAACCTGGGGGCGGGGGTGCCTTGGCTGAGGCACACGGGGAGGGGATGGGAAGCTGGTGTAGGGGAGGGAATAGACTCCCCTTTCTGAGCCGCAGGCGCCAAGTTTGGACGCCCGTGGGAAGCCCAGGGGACCGTCAGATCTATAAGCTGCTCTGTTTTATTTCTGGGGCCCTCAGACATTTCTAGCCCTGCTTCTTCCGGGGGGAGGGGTGGCTCAGGAACCCCGCTCCTCTTCCCACCAGCCCACCCCCCATCTTCTCCAGTCCCCAAATAGGTTTTAAGCTCTGAGTGGGTGGCAGGCACTGTCGTAGGTGCTGGGGACGCATCTGTGTGACGCCCGCTGAGCGGTGCGTGTGGTCCAGTGGGGACAAGTGATGCACCAGCAAAGTGAGTGCATCGTCTGTGACACGTGGGGCTGTGCGGAGGGAGGGAGGAGATGGGCTGGGTCGACGGGGGAGGGGCCGTGCACTGTGCGGAAGGGAGGAAAGCGATAGAAATGAGCTAGGTTAACGGTAGGGGGGTGGGCAGGCCCCACTGACAGGGGCAGGGGTTACCCATCTGGGGAAGCGAGGTCCAGGAGGGGGATAGGCTGTGAGAAACCAGGCTGGGGGGCCTGGCCCGCTGGAGGGCATGTGGCGGGGGGGCAGACCACACAGAGCTTCCCAGGACTTCTGCCTTCCCTCTGGGGGAAGAAGGGACCATTGGATCTTTCAAAAAATTAACAGCTTTTGAAACAATTATTTTTTTAATTTTAGAGAGAGAGAGAGAAAAAGAGAGCATATGCCCATGAGTGGGGGAGGGACAGAGAGGGACAGAGAGGGAGAGCACAGAGCCCGACGCGGGGCTCGAACTCATGAACCGTGAGATCATGACCTGAGCTGAAATCGTGAGTCACGCACTCAACCGACGGTGCCACTCAGGCTCTCCAAGGGCTTTACTGTGATTCTCACGCCATTTAATCATCCCATTTTATAGGCAAGTAAATGGGTTTTAGCATCTGCAGCCATCAGCACAGCCCATTTTAGAACATTTGCATCCTTCCAGAGGGACACCTGCTACCAGTCACCCTTGTCTCTCCCGGGCCCCGGCGTCGCCCTTCGCAGCCACTAGTCTCCTTCCTGTCTCTCCGGATTTCCGTTCTGGACGTTTCTCGCGAACGGAATCCCACGGTACGCGGCCTTTTGTGTCCGACTCCTCCCACCGAGCGTCGTGTCCTCCCTCGCTCCACGGTGTAGATGTTTCGTGCGCCTGCTCGTTCATTCGTCCATTCGGCTGTTGCACGCGGTGCTGCTCTGAACACGTGTGTGCAGATTGCCGTGTGGCCGTTTCGAGGGGGGACACATCAGCGGTTCTTGTTAAAGTTCATGCTTTCTTCACGTTGGTGAAGGAGAAAAGGAGCGTGGGCCCCAAATTCAAAAAGGGAAGCCAGGCGGCTGGCGTGGTTGGAGGAGCTCAGGCACGTCCTGACCCGCACTGAGCTCCCTGCTTAACTTTGAAATGGCTTAGGAGAGCTGAACCCCAACTTCCCCTGACGTTAACATCGACTCTCATTTTCGGAATAATCATTTTAGAAATTGGGGCACCAAGGGGCGCCTGGGGGGCTCAGTCGGTGAAGCGTCCGACTTCGGCTCAGGTCACGATCTTGCGGTTCGTGAGTTCGAGCCCCGCGTCGGGCTCTGTGCTGATGGCTCGGAGCCTGGAGCCTGTTTCCGATTCTGTGTCTCCCTCTCTCTCTGCCCCTCTCCAGCTCCCGCTCTGTCTCTGTCTGTCTCTCTCAAACATAAACATTAAAAAAAAAAAAGAAAGAAAGAAATAACTCACGTACGTAGCACAAAATTCAGAGCGCACAAAAGGTGTGTCCTCACAGACTGGCCTCTCCACCAGCCTCCCCTGTCCAGGCTCTTCCTGGGAGGCTGGCACGGCCCCAGTTCCAGGTCTTCCTCTGACCCTGCCTCTTGCCCTTACCTGGGAATAGGGTTGCCAGGTAAGACACAGGACGCCAAGTTAAATTGGAATTTCAGATGAACAGTGAATACTTTTAGTATAAGTATATCTCAAACAACGTATGGGACATACTTACGTTAAAAAAAATCGTTGTTTGATCTGAAATCCAAATTTCACTGGGTGTCCTGAATTCTATTTGCTAAAATTGGCAACTGTGGCAAGGAAGGAAGCAGGCCCCTGAGAGATTCTGCTTCGAGAATAAAGCCAGGGAGTCACCTGCAGAGCCGCTTTTGGGTCACGGCTGTGTTCCTGAGGATTTTCGTTTGGGTCCTTCTATTCATATCTAGCAAATGGTGTCTGCGTATCTTGTCTTATTTTCCGTTTGCTCATTCCTTTATTCAACCCAAGAGGCCTCCTGTGTGCTGGCTGCGAGCCCCACGCCCGCTCTTCCCACGGGGCTGAGAGGCCCGTGGAACAGCGCCTCCCCGGGCACCCCGTTTTCGTCCCCGGAAGTGTCAGCCCCTGGGACGGCGCCCCGTGTGCCCAGGCACTGCTGTATCCCGGTGCCCAGGGCAAGTTCTAGGACAAGCAAGCTCTCAATCGATATTGGGTAAGTAAGTGACCCTGAAAGTGTGCACGGAGCGTGAGCGGTGCCCCGCGACAGCAGCACGGTGATGGGGGAGTGCCACTCAATTCAAAGCACCCCTTTCTTGGGTAATTTTACAGGAGATGTGTTTCTGCTAGATTGAGTCTCCCAGCGATACCCATGGAGTCCCTTGTCATTTTGTCTGTGAACACTGTCTGCTGTGCCCAGGGTATGGTGGGGGGGGGGGTTCCGGAATCTCTTCCAGGCAAACGTCATCATGGGGCCCCCTGAAGGTGTTATACCTCCTGGGTTCTCTCCGCCTTTCCGCCCCTCTCGGGGGCAGTTTTCTCCGCGTGGGGTCCCGGATCCTGAAGGCGAGCCCTTGCCTCACACTTCCGCGTGTGTGGACCGTGAAGAAAGGCAGGGTGGGGAGGAGGGGCCAGAGCGGCCGTTCTCCGCGTGTGCGTGGAGCGCGTGATTTCGGCGGAGATGCAGACCATGTCGTGGGCACGACGTGACATGGCCGCCAGCACTGCCCCTCCGCGTGAGGTCAACACAAGGTCGCCGGGATCCTCCCCGGCCAGCCGCCAAGTGCTTGGTCAGCGGTGTGTTCTCGGCCGGAAGCTGGCGACTGGCACCTCGAAGCGTGTGCACGAGGCGGGCTCTTGGGAGAAACGAGAAATTTGGCAGGAAGGAGGCCAGGTGGGGTTTTTACAGGGTGTGTTCTGTTGGGGTCCCATCCAGGCCCGTCTCCCTCCATCTGGTCCACACTGCCTCCCACGCCTGGGTCCAGAAACCAGTCTTTCTGGAGACTAAGTGAAAACCAAGACGTGTCCAGCCAGCAGGCAGCCTGGGGCCACGGCCACAGCCACGGCTCTCGTGTGGGAGGGCGTGGCTGTTCTCTCAGAAAAGTGAAAGAGCTAAGTGGTGGCGTTTCCAGTCTCCCTTTAGGGACAGAACGCGCTGCCGAGTCACCAACCCGTTACCCCATGACCCCCATGCCGGGGAGACAGGGGCTCATCTGTTCCTTTTTCGTCTGTCCAGCTTCCCTGACTTCTGGGAGTCCCCTTCCTTTCCACGTGACTCCTCTTAAGGTGGATATGAGGCTCAGAGAGGTTAAGCGGCCTCCCTTAAGGCACACAGCTAGACTGGGAGCAGGGAGGCCTTGCAGAGGAAGCCCAGGAGGCTGAACCCTGGGCCCAGAGCAGGGAGAGAGCAATGGCGGAGTCCTGACCTTGACCTAAGGGCCCTGCAGGTGGGAGATGTGGGGGTCACGAGTGGGACCCCCAAACACAACTAGAACCTTCGGTCAGAGGCAGAGGCAGTCCGATGGCGCCCACGGGCCCGAGGAGGGTTTTGCTGTGTGCGTGTTGCTGGGGCAGAGCGATTGCCGGGGACGCTGCTGGAGTCACTGGCTGGGACCCGGTGCCGCATGGGGACAAGGGCCCACAGGGCGGGGGGGGGGGGGGGCGGCTCATTGGGAGAGGAGAGGCCCGCCCGACCCTGCACTGCCCCGCTTGACGAGTCAGGAGAGAAACTGGCCGCTTGGTGTGGCTCCCGCAGGGCCACGGGCCTGCAGCCAGGACGTCCCGGGGGGGTGGGGTGGTGGCCGTGGGAGCGTGTGCGGTGTGTGTGTGCACGTGCACACGCGTGTGAGCTGCATGTGAGCTGGGCCTGCAGAGGAGGTGAACACAGAGGCACCGACACGGCGGGGCTGCAGGGGAGATCCTGGAGGGGCAACGGGGGGCGAGGCAGCCGGGGAAACGGAGGCAGGCTTCAGGCAAGTGGCCATGTTAGGATCTCGGGGATGGTGGCGGGGAGGGGGGTGAGGGGCAGACAGGACAGGGCTCTGGAGGGAGAGGACGGCTCAGCTCCCTCTCCCCGCGGGTGCAGGCACCGCCAGCGGCCCAGGGAAGGAGGCGGGCTGTGGGAGCCGCCTTCTGGGGGGCCCCGAAAACCTCGCGAGGCAGAGGTCTTGGCAAACAGCCACTCGGAACTTAAGCCTGGGAGGAGAGCAAAGAAGCAGCCCGCCCGCCACAGCCCTCCGGTCTGGGGCCGTGGTGAAGGGCGTGGGTGGTAGACTTTCTGCCCGAGGAATGTTCCTCAGCACCAGCCACAGAGCCGCCCTCCCCACCGGACCCCTCCTCCGGGCCTGGAGGAAGCCAGGGGGGCTGGGGAGTGGAGGACAGAGGGGTGTGGCGGACGCTGTGTGAGGGTGACCGGGGAGAGGCCGCTGTGGGCGGGGCCGATGGCCCCACGCAGCCGGCTTGACAAGGTCATGGACCTTGGGGAAGCTGACTGCCCTGGCCGGGCGCTTTGTCCAGCTTTTTCCCCTCACACATCAGGAGGCTGGAGACCTTGCTGTGTTGTGTGGTCTGTCCTCCCGGCCCAGGGCGCTCTCAGCTCCGACCGGACCCTTGCCCAGCCCCTCCCTGGGCTCCTGCCTACATTATGATCCCTCCTGCCCACCCTCCGCACAGTTGGAAGAGGATGAGTTGCCTATCCAACATTCCCTTCCTTCTTTACACCAACCGGAACCCTGATGCTCCCTTGTGTCGGGGCAGCACTGTGGCCCAATAAAGGACAGACTCCCAGGCTCCCTTGTGCTTTGGGTGGCCGTGTGGCCCAGTGCTGCCCTAGACCTCTGAGTGCATTTCTGGGCGGGGCCTCTGGGACATACTTAGACTTTTCCTTCCTACCTGGAATGGTGATATGATGCCTGGTGTTCTGGCAGCCATCTTGTGACTATAAGGGGTGGTGGTGGGGGGGGGAATCTACGTGCTGCGGATCCCAGAGCAAGAAGATAGGAAAAGCCTGAGTCTCTGAACAAATTCTGGAACTTCCTGATGAGCCCTGGACTGCTGCTATCTAGCCTGCTTGTTGAAAGGGTGGTGGGAGAACCTCCCAGAACCTACCAGGGTAGGGGACGGCCTGTGAAAAGGAATGGAGATCAGAACATAGCCAGAGAGTCTGGGGAATGGGATGCGTCCCGTATTCTTTCTGCCTCTTTGCCTGAGGCATTCTGCTCTGTTCCCCCTGGCCCTTGGTTTCCCTGAGGGAGCACTCTGGGATGAACTCGGGAGAGAGCGGCCTCACCCTCCTCCCGTTGCCAGCCCCCTCCTCCAACTCCGGCCCTTCTGTGACCCTGAGGGCCCCGCCAGCCTCTGTGATGACTCTGAAACCCCTCTGACTCCTCTCTTCTTCCCAAGTGGAGGTGAAGCCTCTGCCCCCTTGGCTGCTGCCTGGGTGTGCGGGCTCCTGGCTCCAGGGCACGGCAGCTGCCCAGAGAAGGGGTGGGTGGGCATTTACTGCGGGGCCGCAGGGTCCCCAGGCCCCCAGTGTCCCCAGGCTGCCCAGGGGCTCCCGTGGGCCAGGGGCTGTGGTCCGGGCAGGTAGGGGTGAAGGTTTGCTGCTCAGACACCCCATGATTGAAACGCCGGGCAGCCTGCCTCTGTGTCTCATCCCTGCACCCGGACAGGACTCACCCGTGGCTCGGAGGGACACTGCCGCAGGCCACAGGTGTGCGCGTGCTCTCTGTACGCTCTGCAGGTGATGCCTCTGCCCCAGCCACCCCCTCCCCTCCCCCCTGCACGCAGCCCGGCCTTCACAGTGAAGAACTTCCACCACCTTCCTTGGCGTGCCAGCGATACACGTCTTGGTGTTCCTGGCTGGGCTTCCCCGGAAGCCAACTCCAAGGTGAAGTATGGCGTGCCAGAGGGTGACTGGGGAGTGCTCCCTGGGACCCAACTCCTGGGAAAGGAGGGAAGGAAGCAGGTTCGGCAGATTCGACCCTCTGGTGGGAGCAGAAAGTCCACACATTCCCCCCGCCTCCCCCGTGCCCTTCTGAGGGCCCGCCTGCCTCCCGGCGAGGGTCCCCAGGGCCTAGGGGTGTCCAGGGAAGCAGGAGCCAGCACAACTGAGGCCCGTTTGGGGGCTCTGAGCGTGGAAAATGAGGTAACCCTTCCGTGCAGCTGCTTAAAAACCGGAGGCAGATTTTTGGGCCCGGAAGCAGGACGTCGTAAGTGACACCTCCAGAAACGTGGACTTGGCTGAATGGAAAAGGCGGGGGGTGTTGTGCCATGCGGACTCCTCACAGGTGAGAAAGCTGGTGACCCAGGTCCTGCAGCGGTGAGGTCTTCTAGCTCACTGTCCTCTGCTGTGCTTTGGGACGACGGCCACGTGCTGTCTGGGGTCGTAGCGTGGGGGACGTGGACGGAAAGGTTCAGAATGTTGGCTGGTTCCTTGGGGGTCGTAGAGAAGGCCCGCCCGAGAGGTGTGGACTGGGGTCAGACCCAGCCTGTCTCTGAGGAGATGGAAAGCCCAGCTGGCATCTATGTGACCAAACATCCCAGCACCTAGGGCCCTCCAGAGCCGAACGGGCCAATGTTTTTCCACCCCAAGCTGACACGGTGTGGACAGCCACGGGGGGGCTGATGTCCGGTCCTTCTCCGGGGCTCTTGAGAGAACCGCCAGTAACCATCTGGTTGAGGAGACGTTTCTCTCTGGAACTTGGCGTCTTGAACGATCTCAGGACAAAGGTGACTGGGCCAGGGCCAGGGCAGTGGGCAGAGCACAGGGCAGGGGACACTCAGAGTCTTGAGGCTTTGAGCCTAAGCTCGGACGAGAATGTTCACTGTGGACACATGCACATGGAATGGAATGGAAGCTTGCAAGAGTTTTGAGGGAATTGGATTGCTATGAAACCCCGGAGCTGCCTGTTCAGCCCCTAAGGCTGTCCCCAGCTCCCCAGTTGCACCAGGAGGAGGTGGGCGGTGAAGGGGGTCGGCCCCCAGGAATGAACGGCATTCTCTCCAATGCCTGACCCAGAGGGGGACGTGGAGATTTGTGGGCCAGCAGATTCCCCTCTCCAGCGAGCACCGGACTGGGGCCGTGGAGGACAATGGACAATGGCTTGTCTCCCAGGGGCAGGACGGCGGGGGCCAGATTGGCTAATGAGTAAGTATTACCGCTTGGGCTCGATGGTTGGCATGAGCCGTGTGAGTTTCCTGTTTGGTGGGCTCTAGCTGGGGCTGCTACCGTGACCACAAGTCCCACAGCAAGCTCTGTGACACCAAGCATCTTGCAGTGCGGCTCATCCCTGCCTTTGTTCCTTTCCTGTGGTTACGCTATCTGCCCGGAGCGTCTTCTGACTTTCTTCTCATATGTGTTGTTCCAGGCTCAGTCCACATGTCAGCTCCTCCCAGAAGCCTTCTCTAGCTCCTTAGGATTTCCTCTGAGCTCTGAGTATACCTCCAAGCAGTTATTGTACCGTGTGGTCATTTTGTATCAGTCAGCTATTGCTGCGGTGACGCTGTGTAACAAATCACCCCCATATTTGCTGGCTTACCACAGGAAATGCTTGTTTTGTCACTCCTAGATCTTCAGGATGACTGCAGCAAGTCTGGCCGAGGCTGTGGGCCAGCAGGGTTTGGCTCCAGGCCTGGGGTCGGTTTCAGGTCCCCTTCACGTGTCTTGTTCTGGGTGCTTGGCTCACGGCGGATCACCAGAGCACAAGAGGCCAAGTCTCAAAATGCAAGTGTATTTAAGGCCTCTGCTCGCGTGATAGCCTCTGACACACCGTCGTCCCCAGCCAAGGTCTGCGGGCCAAGAAGTACCCTCCAGGCCTGTGTCTGAGTCTTGTGTGGTCCGAGTGCCAGTGAAGAGTGGGTGCTCAGAGTCTGTGAGGATCAGAGCCCCCCACCTGGGACCACCTGCTTGGCTGCTGCTGTCCTTGCCAGTGCTGGAGCCGTCCCCACAAGACCTCTTCCACTGGGGACGTCTTTAATTAAGTAATGTTTCTTCCTCCTCGTGCATCTAACTGATTGAGTCCCTCTGGTAGATTACCTGTCTGATCTAGAAAGCAAATTCAGGGGCGCCTGGGGGGCTCAGTCGGTTGAGCCTCCGACTTCGGCTCAGGTCACGATCTCGCGGTCCGTGAGTTCGAGCCCCATGTCGGGCTCTGGGCTGATGGCTCAGAGCCTGGAGCCTGCTTCCGATTCTGTGTCTCCCTCTCTCTCTGCCCCTCCCCCGTTCATGCTCTGTCTCTCTCTGTCTCAAAAATAAATAAAACGTTAAAAAAACAATTAAAAAAAAAAAAAAAGAAAGCAAATTCATCCTCCCGAGGTGGAAAGGAGTCCCAAGAGTTTAACTCCTTTGTCCCAGGACACAGTGGCATGGCACACCCAGCAGGTGCTTTATCAGTGTTGGCCCCACCGAAAGGCAGGCGCTCAGCGGGGTCACTTTCCTTCCCTCTGGTGGCGCCCCTTGGAGCAGAACCCCTCCAGGGCCCCCTTCCCCTCGTGTCCTTCTCTGCTTCCTCCCTGCTGGCTCACCCCCTGCTCTGGCCTCTTCCCTGCTGGCGGCCACACGCCTTCTTTTTCTGAGCGCATCATTTCTCCCAGATGCCGAGACTCGGGGAATGAGATTGCCAGAAACACAGGCTGGAAACCAGAGATGTTTTTTGCAAGAAGAAAGAGGATTTTAAAATCTTGGCTTGAGAGTCTTGCTCAAGGAGACAGCGAATAGCAAATCTTCCTTTGGAACTTAGAGTCTCTCCAGCTCCCCAGTTTGGACGCATTCAAAAGGGGGATTCTTCAGGGGCTTGAAGGGATTTTGTTTTGACCTGCACCTTTGCCCTCACCTCTGAGCCTTGGTTCATACTTTTCCCCTTTCAGGGAAAGACCTTTCCCTGCTCTAAAGGCCCCTGGCTCCGATTCACCCTTCATGGCTCAGTGCAATGCCTCCTCCTCCATGAAGCCTCCCCGATCCCTTCAGCCTTTCTGTGCCCTCAGTGCTCACTGGTGAGGGGCGAGGACATGAGTGTGGACGGCACTGGGTTCAAGTCCAGGCCCCGCCAGCTGCGTGAGCTTCAGCAGGTCCCCCAGCGCCCCTGGGCCTCACTTGCCTGCCGGCACAACGGGGATGGTAAGAGCAGCACCTCTTTCGGGGGTCACTGGAAGAACCCAACCGCACCTACCCCGGAGGGCCTGGCCGTGGCAGGTGCCAGGGACCGTTGCTTCTCCACGGCCGTCCCAGGGGTTCTGCAAATGCCTCATGCCCTTCCACACCCCTAGCAGCCTGCTCAGGCTGAGAAGAGGCTTGTAGTGAGCCCAGCTTGGGGGACGCCACCCGCGGACGCAGGAGTTTCTGGGCTCTGCCTCCCCCGGCCAGGGTCTCAGACCTACCCTGTGGTTTCCCTGAGACCCTGGGAAAGCTTGGCTTATGTCTCCCCCTGCTCCCGCAGAGAGCTTACTTCACTACCCACAGACAAGGATCATTATCTGGCAAAGGCTTTATTTAAATCAATGTCCCATAAAAAGATGGGATGTCACTTCCCCAGCCTCGGCAGCCGTGAGACGAGACGGCCTTAAAGCTAGTGACCCGCTCCCCGGGTTTGAAGCATTACAGAAACATTTTGCTGGTGGGCGTACAGGTCTCTCCCTTCAGCAGGGATGATTCTGGCCGGATCGCACCCGGGTGCTAACTCTCTTCTCACACTTGGGGTGGCGGGATGTAGCGACACAGCCCTGGGTTTGGTGTCTGTCTGAATTCCTGCTGTGGCCCTGACCCGGGGGGGGGGGTCTGGTGGTCGCTTCCCTGGGGAGGGGAAGCTGTGTGCACCAGCTGAGATGGTGTGGGCCCTGGCTAGCTCCGAGGATGCCAGACCCCTCTCTTGGGCCCCTAACTACCTGGTCCAGGTGAACTCCCTAAAGTGCCAATTTTAAAAAGAAAATTTTATTTATTTTTGTTGTTTATTTATATTGAGAGAGAGAGAGAGAGAGCGCGAGCGAGCGCACAAGTAGGGGAAAGGAAGAGAAAGAGATAGAGAGACTCTCTGGGATGACAGCGTGGAGCCCAATGCAGGGCTCGAACTCACAAACCCTGAGATCATGACCTGAGCTGAAACCGAGAGCAGGACGTTTAACCGACTGCGCCACCCAGGTGCCTCCACCGAAGTGCCAACTTTACTAGGTGACTCTTTTGGTCAACATCTCAGGACTTTAAAAATATAATCAACATTCTTCTCCTTGGCATTGAAGTCCCTCTGGGATCTGACCCCTGCCGTGCTCCTGCCCTGTGACCTTGGTGTTCCCACCCACGAGGGGGTGGTTACCTCTTGGAGCCCCAGCCTCTGCCCCACCTTCTCTCTCATCTCTGTCTCCGAACACTCCCTCCTTCCTGTCTTGGCGCCTTTGCTCATTGGCAGACAGGACTGGGTTCAGACTCTCCTCTGGATCATCAGGGTTCTAAGTAACCCAAATCCCCTCTGGCTGATTTAAGCACAATATGAGTTTGATAAAAAGGCGGGTGAGCCGCCACGGAATTGGCTGGAGAACCAGGCTGGGGGGCGGTCAGGGCACCTTGGGCTGAAAGCAACAGCAAACCCAACTCGAAGTCAGAAAAGAAGTTCAGTTCCCTGTTAACAAGCTGAAGGCCAAGGGGAGGGCCTGGGGGGCCGGAGGGTGGGTGTTCATTCGGGGGCTCTGTGATGGACGCCTAGGGCCCAGGCTTGCCATCTGCTCTGCGCGGTCTCCGGGTGCTCGCAAAGGTGGCTGGCGCGTCCCGTCCCGTCCAGACGCGTAGGGGAGCCCGTCGAGCCCTGTGAGTCGGGGTTCGGGTTAGGGCTCAGCGCGGAGGTCAGCCAGTCCCGGGAGTTAGAGAATTTGCCGCCATCCCCTGGGCAGCCCTCTTCTCATTCTCATTGGCCAGACGGGCGTCACGTGCCTACGCGTCGCCCAATCACGGGCAGGATGAGGGCCAATCAGAAGGCTTGTCTGTAGCCGGTGGGCTTGCAGGTGCACCTCTGGGGAAGCCGGTTCGGCAAGACCTCGAGGAGGCGGGCGGTGGCGCGGGGACTCGGGAGCCAGCGGTCCCACCCCGCGGCGAGTGTCCTAGCAGCTCTTGGCTCACTCGCTGGGCCTGGACGCCACCCCAGTGCCCACCACCTGGGGAGTGGAGGGGTCAGCTCTGGAAGGTCCTCGGCAAGGCGCACCCCGCACAGCCCCGCGCCGGGACGGGGAGACCTCGACGACGTGGCAGCAAGAGACGAAAGTAGGTGTAAGAGAGCCTGAAGTGCAGAAACATGCTTGTTTCTTACAAATCTGAAAACAGAGGGAGCGCGTGCCTTTCGGCAACGGCTGTGGACGGCAGGAGGCCGTCCGGGGGCCCTGGGGGCAGGCACTTGGCCCCATTTATCTCTGGGTCCCACTGGCAGCCTCTGGGGGCCATCTCTGGCCCGGGTTGATGCCAAGCGGGCGGCCTGTCTTTGGGTCTCAGGGCTGGAAGCGTCCCCTCCCCTCCGAGCCTCATTCTTGCTGTGCCCAGGCAGACGGAACTTATGTTCTTGATTTCTTTGTGCGGACTTGAACTCTTTGTCACGTAGCCCTTTCTAGCAATCTATTCGGCTTACTTATTTATCTTACTGCCTCCCCTAGAACAGGGCTCCTCAACCCTGGGCGCTACTGGCCTTTGGGGCAGGTAAACTGCCTGCTCGGGGCCATCCTGTGCCTTGACGACCCCGACCCCCACCCCCTGGATTGCCAGTAGCACCCTGACCCCAGGGTTATGGAAAAACTGTCTCCAGACATTGCCAATTGTCCTCTGGGGCACCCCCCCCCCCCCCGGTTGAGAACCACGGCCCTGGGACCTCAGCATCCTGGAGGCAGGGAGTTTGGTCTGGTTTGTTCACTGAGGTGTCCACCTCTGCCCCTGCCCCAAGGAGAGGGTCTGGAACCTGGGGGGCGCTAAATACTTGCAGAGTGTTGCCGAGTGAATGGAATGCTTCTTAGATCCCCTGCAGAGCCAGCGGGAGCTGTTGTCCCATTTCCCAGGTGAGGGAAATGAGGCTCCGGAAGGCGGAGCCTGCCGCAGGTAAGCGCGTGGGTAGCGGGTGCCAGGAGCAGGTCACGGGTGACCGTGCCTTTGGTGCCCCAGTGCAGGGGGAGCCTTCAGTTAGTGGGTGCCAGGGGCAGGGGTGGGGGTAGGGAGCTGGTGGTCCAAGGGCACGAACTGTGAGCTGTAAGATGAATGAGGCCTGAGGAGCTACTACAAAAAATGATTATAGGGGCACCTGGGTGGCTCATTTGGTTGAGCATCCAACTTCGGCTCAGGTCACGACTTCACGGTTTGTGGGTTCGAGCCCCGTGTCGGGCTCTGCGCCGACTGCTCGGAGCCTGGAGCCTGCTTCGGATTCTGTGTCTCCCTCTCTCTGCCCCTCCCCTACTCACACTCTGTCTCTCTCTCTCAGAGTAAATAAACATTAAAAAAACTTAAAAACAATGGTGATTATAGCTGACCACACTGTTGTGACATCATATTGTACCACTGACATTTGCTGAGTGTAGAGCTTACGTGTTCACACACACACACCGTGAAAAGGGGAGGTGATTGATGAGCTGGTTAGTTAGTTGGGGTGCCCTTCCACAGTGGATCTGCGTGTCCAGTCATCATAGCGTATGCTTTAAATATCTTACATTTTGTCGGTCCTATCTCAGCAAAGCCGAACAACCCCCCCACCCCCGACCGAGTGGAGATTTTGGGGGGATGCTGGCATGGAAAGCCAGGGGACGGTCTGGACCTGGCTCCTGGAGGCAGAGCCTGGGGCGGGTCAGCCTGCCTGTTGGGTGCGAAGCCCCTGCGCCCGGCTGGAGGCGCTAGGCCCCTCTGAGAAAGTCTCCTGGCTGCCCGAGTGGCTGGGCGCCGATTGACGGGTTCTGGGAGACCGGCTGCAGTCAATCTGAATCAACTTGGGGCCTGATTTGAAATTCAAATCCTGGCTACACAGAAAATTAGTATGAATTTCGTGTTCTGTTACTCTCGCAGACCCAGCTGTGTCTCTGCCCGGCCGGGCCCCGGGGCGCCACAGGCTCCCCCGCCGACGCCCGCCCGCCTCCTGCTACCCCGTGGCCGCCCGCGCTCTAGAACGGGGGGCTTCGCAGGAGAACGGCTGCTCTCTGAATATTTCACCTGCAGGTGAGCCACAAAACAGAACGGTGGAACGACTGGGGCCAGCCTCCCCCAGCAAAGGTGAAGCGGGGCATCTGAAATGGGGTGTCCGGGCAGAGCCTCGCCAGTGCCACCCGCATTTCCGAGCAGCCCGAAGGCCTGGCCTTTGGACGGAGGCAGGGGCTCTGGGGATTGGGGAGGAAGGGACGCCGGCCAGGCTTGGGCAGGGCAGTGGGCCCTGTGGGCCACCTGTCCCCATGAGGAAGGGGGGGAGCCACTTGCTGGAGGAGGCTCTCCGAGCCCCACATCTGGGGCTGGCACATCTGCCTCCGTTGCAGCAGGGCCCCGAGTACGGCCTGGCTCTGGGGTCTCTGTGCTGCTCCTTCCTGCAGCGGGTCAGGGCTGTGCCAGGACCCCACCCCCAGCCTCGTCCTCCACCCCTTTTCTGCCCAGCCCCACACCGAGAACCCGGCCACTCCCACACTCTGTAACCTCCCGTGGCTCCCTATTGCCCGAGAGGCATTAAGGCCTGGGCTTGGTGGTGGTGGTGGTGGTGGGAGGTTAAATCCTGGCTCGATCAGTGTATTAGCCTAGTGGCCTTGAGCAAGTTTCTTAGTCTCTTTGTGCCTCGATTTCTTCTGTCCAGGGAGATAAGAGCGCCCAGCTCTCAAGGTGTTGGCAGGTCAAGTGCATGTGTGTGTGAAGCTCCACGACACGTCTGGGCCTAACCTGGGGCCCGTCCACCTCCCCAGCCTCCCTCCTCGCCCGCCTCCTCACACTCCGGATGAGGCCGAGGTCCTCTGGCCCTGCCCTTGCCCGTGCTCAGCTCCGCCCAGCCTCCCCCCTCCGCGGTTCCCTCTGCTGGCCTTCTCCTTCTCCTTGTCTGCCTGAGCCCGATGCATCCTGCAAACATCTGCTCGGTTCTGTCCCAAGAAGTGTCCCGGCCCTGTGGGCAGCCAGGCATCTCCTGCCCTTAGACCCGCCGCCCCTGTGCGTGGCTGTCACCGAATGGCCGTCTGTGTCTGTCAGACCATGGGCTCCTGGGGGACCTGGGCTGGCATATACTCATCTTTACTCTCTGTGCTCCTAGCCTGGCCCCGCGCTGTTTGGGGAGCCTGTTTCCTCCTGCCTGGCTCGGCCCTGCTGATCTTCAGGGCGTGCCCGCTGGGGTGTTTCTGAGCCTCCCGGAAGCCCACCGGCATTCCCAGTCCCCACAGCTGGGGGATTTGGGCTGGGAACCTAAGGATAGGGCCCCTTCCCATTGGCCCTGCCTCCTGGGCCCAGCGGTAGAGGGCTGAGCATCCTCTCGGCGTCCAGATGTGGCTCTGAGCTCTGTCCTGGGCTCTGTGGGACGTGCAACCTTTCCCAGAATTGCATGACTGACTGTGATCGTCTTTGTTACTGTTGGGAGGCCGTTTGGCACATGGGAGGGGGGTTGTGTCTGACGCAGCCTTTGTCCGTGTGCTCCATGAGGCAGGGTCCAGAGCCCGGGGCTCTCTGTCCCTGCTGTGTACCCACCCACTGCCAGACCCACAGTAGGTGCCCACTGATGAACGGATGAAGACATCAGTGGGCTTTTCCCAGAAGTCAGCCTTGGCTGAGCCTTACCCTGCCGAGTGCCCCTCAAGCGGCGTCCGGGCCCAGGGCGGGGAGCAGTTGGCACCTTGCTGTCCTCCAGGCTGAAGTGCCTGGACCTCGGCCCGTGGGTACAGAGCTGGCTCCCTTGGGGTGCAGTGCCCCGTCCCCTCAGGGCCCACTGATAGGTCCGCAGTCAGCCTCTCAAATACACGACCTGGGCACCCGCCTCCCAGGCCACCTGCTGGGTGGGCCGTGCTGGGGGCTCTGGCCGCCACAGGAGGGCGATGGGTGGCTGGCCATCTGTCGCTCATTTGTCTCTGTCCTGCCACCTGCCCCCCCCCCCCCCCCCAGCCGCCAGTGCTTTATTTACGGCCGGCTCCATTTGTCAGCCTCGTCTGACGGGGGCTGACCAGGGCCTCATCACTCTCCTGTCCTAACTTCCCTGCTCCCCGTCTCCTCCAGCCTTCCCGGTGAGGGAAGGGGAGCCCTAGGGGAAGGAAAGGAATTTTTATTAATGGTTGTAATAGCACTGACTTCTCAAGGGCTCATCTGTTTCCTCCCCGACAGTTCTACGGGGCAGGCATGAGCATGCAGAGAAACAGAGAGGTTGAGGGGCCTCCCGATGTCACACAGCAAGGAGTCAGGGGTGCTGAGGTTTGAACCCAGGCAGCCCGGTCCGTGGTCTGTGCTCTTCAGACTCCGCATCACTGCTTTAGTACTAGACAGAAGCCGTGTCGGGGTGACAGGAGAGGCCCTCCCGCAGGCAGTCACTTAGCGGGTGTTTCTGAATCCCTGGGCACTGGGAACACAGAGAGGATACCTGTCAAAAACATGTCATTTATCCATTCCGTTAATCTTCTGAAGTCAAGTGCATATAAGCAAGGTGCTGTCACTAGCCCCATTTTATGAATGAGCAAACAGGCACAGGGGTGTTAAGAGACTTGCTCAAGGTCACACAGCGAGGAAGTGGGGAAGACGGGGTTTGCCAGCTGTCTCGTGCCTTGGGGATGTTTGCGATCTAGCTGGGGAGACCAAAGGAGTCTGACCGTCACCACGCAGCGCCGTAGGATCCCCAGGGAGCGCAGAGGAGTCTGAGCACAGATAGAAGCCTGACAGGCCGTCCTAGGAGGAGACAGTGGAAAGTTCCCTGCGTGGAGGCCTCGGGGTGCCCAGTCCCCACCAGTGACACACTTAACCCTCATGCCCCACACTGCCTCACTGGCTGCAGGGCACACAGTGTGAATGGGGTTGGCCCTTGCCCTCTGGGGCTCCTCTGGGACAGGCCCAGCTGCCGGCCACCTGGCGCTGAGGCCCTGCAGAGCACTGGGCATGGAGTCCTCTATTCCCCTGGGGACCATCGGATCCCAGGTGGAGTGGGCTGGGAACCAGGCATCCCTGCTATTGGGGATGCAAATGCCTTGGTTGGCGGAGCCCGGGACTGAGGCCCGCAGGTGCCCACCCTAGCACCTCCCCAGGCCCCGGGCCTTCCCATCCGCCCCGTTTCCCCTCACTCTAGCCACCATGGACTCGCTCCCCTGTACTATCTTGTCTGATAGAGTTTAGATTTGCCATTGGAGGCCTTATGTCACTGAACCATTGAAAAGTCATTCTTAAGTGCTCATGTGAATTTCAGCTTTCACCTCCCCTCGCTCATTACCCTCCGTATGCTCCCAGGTGAATTTCAGCTTTCACCTCCCCTCGCTCATTACCCTCCGTATGCTTCCAAGGCGCTGGGCTGAAGAGAAAGACGGGGAAGAAGAGTTTATGGTGGGGAGAGAGTGTTTGCAGAGGGGCAGGAGGCTTGAGACTTTTGCCACCCATGTGCTGTGTGACTCTGGATACATAACCTCTCTGTGCATCAGGGCTCTGGGTTGGAGAAACCAATGGGTGTGGGGAAGGTCGTTGACTCCACTGTATAAAAACGTCCTAATTTCTCTGTGCCTGAGGACCTGTGTTAGTTTTTATCCAGTAGGGTCACATTATGGGGACATCTCCTCGCTATCCTGTCCTCTGTGACCGTGGACCCTACCCCCTAGCTCAGCCCTTGGTATAGGAAGGTGTTTTCCTAAGTATCATACACGTTCCACTGGGTGTGCAGGACGCTGGGGCCCAAGATGACAGCTTCAGGGACACAAGGGAACTACTTGGGCTGTTGGAGATGCTCTTTATCTTGACTAGTAGTGGTCACGTGACCACACGTATTTGTTAAAATTTGTACAACCGTGCACTAAGAAGGGTGAGCTTAACTCTGTGTGTGTGTGTGTGTGTGTGTGTGTGTGTGTGAGGTATCTTAGTTAAGGATACTTTTTTAGAAAAGTCTTGTGCATGTTTATTAGAGTTACTTCTAGGTAGTTAATATTTTTTGTTGATACTATGCATGGTATCTTTTCAAAGTTACATTTCCTGCTTATTGCTGGTGTATAAAAATGTAATTGTGATATTTCTAAGTAGAGCTTAAGCCCAAAAATGGTTTTGAATTCTCTTAGTGCTTCTAATAATTTATTTGATTGTAGATCTCTTTTGGGTTTTCTATGTAGGTATGTTATTTTTTGAAATTTTTAAAAATGTTTATTTTTTGAGAGAGAGAGAGAGAGAGAGAGAGAGAGACAGAGTGTGAGTGGGGGAGGGGCAGAGAGAGAGGGAGACACGGAATCCGAAGCAGGCTCCGGGCTCCGAGCTGGCAGCACAGAGCCCGACGCGGGGCTCGAACTCACATGAGATCACGAGCAGAGCTGAAGGTGAACGCTTAACCGACTGAGCCACCCAGGCGCCCCCCTCTAAGAACAACTTTTGCTGTACTTTGCAAGTTTTGACATAGGGCATTTTCATGACCACGTGATCCCAGGAATTAAGAGCATCCATGTTCTTCCTGGCCCCAGGAGATAAGTCCATTTTCTAGAAGAGAGAAATTGGGGAAATGGTATTGTTAGTGCAGGTGATGCAGGCCCTGTCAGGGCTTTTAAGAGGCCTCAGAAGAGCTGTTGTATTGTTTTGTTTTGTGTTTTACTTTGGTCTGACGCAACATTTGGGAAGGAGCAAGTTGCAGAATTATGCTTTATGTCACCTGCCATCTTGTTCGGCCTGTGACCGGAAGTTTCCACCAGAAGTTTCCACAACTGTGGCTTCTTGGGAGTCAGAGTTGAGGGAACACTGAGAATGGAGTCGGAGACTAGGGCTGTGAGCAGCCCCTGAAAGGTGTCCACACCTCGGTCCCGAGGTCCCACGTGGAGCTCCGTGGGCATGGCCACCGCCTGACTTTTAGGCAGCTGAATTTCAGCAAATTTGGGAAGTGACTCACCCCTTTTTGTCAAGAGCCTTTCAGTTGTCTTAGGAATTCCACTTTGGGGACTGGAGGCGGGAAAAAGAATTTGGACAAAGAGGTAAATAGATGAGATGTTTATCAGAATCATTTACGAGAGTAAAAATCCAGAAATTGAGGATAATGAGTTCTTCTGTATCGACCTGTTAAAAGATTTTGTATCCTCTTAACAAAAATGCTGGTGATGAAAACTTTTAATAAGAGGGTGAAATGCTTATGGTTACGTTTTAAGTGAAAAAAGGCAAAAGGCAAGATTATGCATACCACGTGATGTGTGTGTGTGGAAAATTACGAATTGAAAACATCCCGAAGAAATAGACCCGCACGTGGTCAGGCAGGTCCCCAGCTGGTGAGACTTACCACTGTGTATTTCCGCCAATATACCATTTGGGTCTTCTTTAGGAAAAGAGCGGTGTCGGGGCAGCCTGGTCACGCGGCAGGAGAGGTCGCTCATTTCCAGCGAGGTCTCAGTGCCGGTGTGTGTGGATCTCCTTTGAGCTACGTGACATCTCTCCTGGTTGGCACTGTTACTGTCCCATTTACAGGCGAGGACACCGAGGCCCAGAGCAGTTCAGCGATTTGCCAGACATCACATACCCAGTAAGTGGCAGAGCTGGGGTCTCAACCCGGTGTCAGGGAGAGAGAGCCATCAGGTGACCTGCCCCCTGTGGCCGACACGCCCGAGCCCGGCTTCTCCCGGACTGGCCGTTCCCTACTGGTGCCCAGGTCTGCCTGCTGGGCCGGGCTTTCTCTCCTGCGCCTGGAGCCCACCCCGTCCCTGCGGGTCTCCCACCTGCAAGCCCCCGACCCTCCTATTCCTGCCTGTGCTGTGCCCCGAGCACCCGCCTCCCGAGGGAGACCCTTCTGGCAACCCCCTCTGCCACTGGCAACGCGGCCCTGGCCCAGGAGGAGAGCGGGGGCCTGTGCCCGCGCTCCCGTCACCCCCGTCACAGGGCAGGTTCCGCAGCACGAAGACGGAGGCTCCCCCAGGCCAGGCACGTGCCTTGCTCCCCTGCAAGGAGGGATCGCTGCTCCCATTTTACAGGGGAGGAAACTGAGGGTCAGCCATGTCACGCGCCAGGGTCCCTCCAGTCTCTAGCCCGGCCCCTCTGCCGCGTGGGTCCCCGGGTCCTCCAGGGTCGGCGCACCAGCTCCGATGTCACTCCCTGTGGGAGCCCCACTGTGGTCCTCCTCACTGACCGGCTGAGCTGGCTTCGTGGCCTCTCAGAGCCTGAGGTGGGTCCCCCTCGTCTCGTCACCTGGCTGTGGTCTGCGGTGCCCCTCCTGAACCCGTCTGTGTCATAGCACTCACGTGGGGAGGGTGATGGGTGACGAGCCACCCCCTGGGACCCTTTCCCCGATGACCTTCCCTTCCATCAGAGACTCTGCACACGCACACTGTGACATTGGTGTTTCACCGTGGGGCGGGGGCACAGTCCATATGCCGTCTGTGTCCCCACAGAGGGATCCTGGCGGACAGGGGTCAGAGATTTAGAGAATAGAAACACAGGACTTCCAGTTCAATTCAGATTTCAGATAAACAGGGAATTGTGGGATTTCGGTATGAGTATGTCCCGTGCACTATTTGGGATATACTCATGCTAAAAAAATTAACTTGTTGCCTACCCGAAACTCAGATTTAAGCAGACGTCCCGTTTTTTATTTGGCAGCCCTATGCGGGACTCACGGCAAGGCCCCTTCACCAGCCCTCTTTTATGGCCCCCAGGGAGTAGGGGTGAGCCCCGGACGATGAGTCTGGGAGCAGGGAATGGTGTTCTCAGTCCTGTCCTCTTTCCTTTTGAAAGGTAGTGTGTGGGGTTGGGACTGAGCTCCAGACAGCCTGTGTCCAAATCCTGGCCGGGCCGCTGCTGTGACCCTGGGCAACTTCGCCTCTCTACCTCAATTTACTTACCTGTGAAATGGGCATCGTATTGCTGAGAGGATTCAGTGGATCGTCTGTATGGGACTTAGGATGCTGCCCGGCACACGGCAACTGCCATTCAGGCTCTTTAGGGTCTGTCCACGGGCACGGAGAGCGAGATGGCGGCCTGGACCACACCCAGCCGGCGGGGTGGGTGTGGGGGGCCTGTGACTCCCCTGGGACTCTGGGACTCTGTGAGTGAGTCTAACCCCGAGGGGAGTGTGAGCAAGCCCCCTCCTCCCTCACGGCCCGATCCTGACGAGGGCCACGTTTTCAGCGAGGAGCGGCTCGACCCTGCGTCCAAGCTCTCATTGGGTCAGGGAGAAGGGGCTGTCTGCTGACCCAAGGCCCGCGTCACGTCAGGGGCTCTGTGGGGGCAGGGACTGTGTTCTCTGCCACCGCGTCCCCTGCCCAGGACCAGGCGCACGGGGGACCCTGAGAACAAATGTGCACCGACAGGGACCCCACGATGGTTAATGTTGTCCATTAACCTAGCTGGGCCGCGACGCCCAGAGACTTGGTCAGGTACCAGTCTAGATGTCGTTGTGACGATATTTAAGAAATGAATTAACATCTAAAGCAGCAGACTTTCGGTAAAGCAGACGATTCCTTCATCAGGGTGGTGGGCCTCACCCAGTCCACCGAAGGCTTTGCCAAAAAAAGACAGAGGTCCCTGGAGGAAGGGGGAGTTCTGCCATCAGGTGGCCTTGGGACTCAAGCGGCCACATCCACCCTCCTCTGGGTCTCCCGTCCACCCTTCTTCACTTTGGACTTGTCAGCCCCCACCATCCCGTGAGCCAACTCCTAGAATCAATCTTTTTCTCTCCATGCACACACCCGTGCTCGCAGCCTACTGGTTCTCTCTCTCTGGAGAACCCTGACTGCTACAGACCTTTTTGAGGGTCGGGTCACAGGACCACCTGTCGCCTCCATCAGGACCTGCGTCCTGTACCCCCTCCCACCTCCCCGGACACCACGGGCCTGACTTGCCCCCCCGGAAAGTGCACGGCCGGTGCTCGTGCTGATCGAACGTCCCGAGCGGGGGCCGCTCGTCTCTGCGTCTTGGGGGTGACTCCCCGCGAGCTGGCGGGAAAGCCCCTCTTGGTGTTGGAGGGTTCCTTTCCTTTCAAACTGCGTGCTCACCTGTTAGCTTTTCTCCTGGCTTCAGCCCAGAGGTCAGCCCCAAGCGGAGCTTCTGGGCCCTCGTGTTCCTCTGTGCTCGTGCCTTAGTTCTGACCCTTATCACCCCCCTCCCCCCGCCAGCTATCCAGATGCAGGTTTTTACATCTTCCCTCGTGAATCAAAGCCCCTGGCTGTTGATCACGTCTGTCTCTCAGAGAGGTCCTTCCATCTCTCTTGTGGGTGGCAACCCCCCCCCCTTTCCTGCCCCAGATGGAGACCGAATATGTTCATTTGTGTGCCGGGAGGCGAGAGCCGGCCGCCGCGGGCTCGGCGCGGCCGCCCGGGATTTGGTGCAGGAGCGGCCCCCCCACGTCCGTGGCCGGTGGCGACCTCGTGTGTCAGCCTGAGCGCTCTGCCAGGCCGAGGCTGTGCCTCCCGACGCCCTGGATGACAAAGGGGGGGGGGCAGTGCTTCTACTCCCCCTGGGCCTCACCGCACCCGGCTTGGCGGGGGTCTGTTCCTGCTGTTTCTGTCTCTCACGTGGCTCGTGTCTCTGCAGCATCTCCCCCTGTGCCTGCCGGGCCCGGGTACCCACCGTCTCATGCCTGATCACGGGCCTCTCATATCCCAGGGCGTCCTTCACACTTAAGCGGAAGTGATGCCACTCTCAGGAAATCTGACTCTGTCACGTCCGTTCAAAACCCTGTTGCGCTCAGAAGGGCCACGTCCTGTCTTGACTCTGAAGGACCGTCTTTGTCACTCACCTGCGCGCCCCTGCTCCCGTCGGATCAGCCCCCGCGGTCTGGAGGGTGCCACCCTTCTCTCTTGCCTCTGGGCCTTTGCACACGATGCTCCTTTTCCTGGTTCACCTTCCTACTAGGACGGTGATTGCTGGGCTTTCCTGCCCTCTTTCCCCGGCCAGGAGCCGTGCCTTCCAAGCACTTTATAGTCCTCTCCTTTGACTCTCACACACCCCACAGGATTGGTGTGACTTTGGGCCCCATTATACAGGTGAGGAAAGCGAGGCTCAGAGGTTTAAGTGAGTTGATGTAGGTCTCAGCTGAAGAGCTGAGGTTTCAAACCGGGTCTGCCCGGATCTGGTGTCTGCCTTGTTGACCAGTGCGTTTTGGGAGCTCCCCTGAAGCCAGGGCCCGGGCAGGGCTCTTCCCGAGCTGCCCTCTGTGATGGGCCCAGCCACACCTTGTGTCCTCGTCTGTTTACTTCTCTTGCTTGCTGATCTGTGAGCCGATCTGTGAATGGCTATAGCCGCAGAGCCTGGCACGTCGTCGGCACTCAGGAAGCATTTGTTTGGAGGGCGAGAGGAGTTTCGGCCGAGCTGATGGATGGCTTTGCATGAGGTCAGCGGTGTTGGGCCCGTCAGCACCGCTGAGGGCAAGGTTACTGAACGAGTGAGGGACCTGTGGGCGTGTAGGACGGCATTAGGGTCAGCAACGCAAGAATGTGCTGCAGTAAAATTCCCACATCTCAGCGGGTTCAGAAAGTAAAGTCCACTGTGGGAGTTCCTGGCTGGGTGCTCTCCAGGCAGTGACCCAGGATCTGGGCTCTGGACGAAGGATGGAGAGGGTGGGGAGGGTGGACCCTGCTGGGGCGTTCTTTGGCCAGGCGAGTGGTGCAGGTCACGTGTCCCCAGGACCAGGCACCCAGCCCTGCCCTGTTGCCTCTTTGCCCAGAGAGGGGAGAGGCATGGTTATCGACGGGCATGAGCCTTCTCTACCACGAGAATATTCTGGGCCGATGGCCACACGCTCTGTCATAGGATGCCCATTTCTGTCCCCACCCTGCTGAGCGAATTGAGATGTTCAGTGTTAGGAGATGAATTGTGTCCCCCCTAAAATTTGTACGTGGGGGTCCTTACCCCCAGGACCTCAGACGTGATGTGTTTGGAGACGGGGTCTTTACAGAGGTGACTGAGGTGAAATGAGGTCACTAGGGGGGACCCTGATGCGATCTGACTGGTGTCCTTATGAGAGATCAGGACACAGACACGCACAGAGGGACGGCCACACGAGGACACGGGGAGCAGACGCCAGCCACGTGTAAGAAGAGAGGCTTCGGGGGGGGGGGACCAACTTGGCCGACATCTCGAACGTGGACGTTCCGCCCCCGGGACCGCGAGGGTTGTTCACGCCCCAGTCTGCGGAACTTTGTTAGGGTGGCCTGAGCAAAACCCACACGGTCGGTCTGTGAGGAAAGAGCTGTGACCCCACCGGCCACCCCCTTCCCCGTGAGCCAGAGCCGGCCCCCCGGTTTGGGAGAAGCAGGCTCTGTCCCTTGAAAGGCAAAGACGCTGTCCACGTAGGTCCAGGCGCACTGATTCGCGCTGACCACGTGTGTCCACACCGGCTTGGCGGCCCGGTGCACAGAGTGGCTCCGAGAGGTTGAACAACCCACCCAGGGCACACAGCGTGTGAGCAAAGCCCAGACACAAGGCCGTGGACGTGCTCCGCAGGGGATGCGGGCCTGGGGTCGGGCTCTGAACCTCTGAACCTGCCCCCTTTTCGGCACCCAGCTCTCACACGCGTTCCGGCCT
The DNA here is from genome assembly GCF_007474595.2 of Lynx canadensis. NCBI lineage: Eukaryota > Metazoa > Chordata > Mammalia > Carnivora > Felidae > Lynx > Lynx canadensis. The sequence goes on from NC_044306.2 coordinate 201,964,667, forward strand.
TGGGGAGCCAGGCCCACAGAGGCAGTTGTGGGCATTACCGTCGCCCGGCCATCGTGGGAACCCCACACGGTGGGGCAGTAGACACGGTGTGGTCCTGTTGCAAAGGCTCATGCGTGCTGCTGCCCTCCGAGGCGTTCTGGACCTTTCTGGAGCCAGTCAGGGTTTCTGGCTGTGGTGTGGAGGGCAGCTTGTCCGGGTGGGAGAAGAGCCTTGGAACAGGGCCAGCGTCTGTCAGGGGAGAGGCAAGGTCAGCGTGTGGGGCCTTGGTGTCTGTGCCCAGGGGCCTCTGTGCACCACGGTCCCTGTGCCATACGGCACGTGTGGCCTGGCCCTCCGCGCCCACTGGGACCCCCGGCCCCTGCCGGCCCCACCGCGTCTCAGAGCATCCGCTCTGCCCTGCCCGGGGCTGCCGTGTAAGCCAGTCAGTTCTAGTGAATTCGCTGCAGGACGCGGCCTGTCATCAGTTCTTTGGCAGCCTTGAGCTTGCTCGGGCAGGCACTTTCGGGGGTCCTGGGGTCGTCTCTGGGCCGGTGGAAACCACGTGGGCGTTTGTTCAGATCTTACTGTGCCAGGGTTGAGGCCCTGGTCCGGTCGGGCGGACCAGCTGGGTTAGCGTTTGGGATGCCCTGGAGGTGAGGCCCGGTTTGGGGGGCGGGGGTAGGGAGAGGCTTCTGCTGGCCGCAGGGCCCCTCAGTACGCGTCCCCAGGGCCTGCTGCGCACTCGACCGGACGCAAAAGTTGAAATCCCAAGAGGCCTCGGGACTGGCTAAACACAGAGGAGAAGGGCCACCTCCTCTGGGCCGAATGTGCCCCCAGCTGCTGTGTCAAAGCCCCGGGTGTGGCTGTATTTGGAGATGGGGCCTTTACGAAGGTGGTGAAGTTTAGAGGAGGTCATGGGGGGCCCTGACGCATGGGGTGGGCGCCCTGATGAGAAGAGAGACAGAGCTCGCTGGCTGTCCACCGAGTGAGCACAGAGCCCGAAGGCAGCCGTCCCACCTGCAGCAGCGCCCCCCCCCCCCCAGAAACGGGTGCCCCGCCACCCTGATCTCAGCCCCCAGCCCCCAGAGCTGTGAGAAGTAGGAGTCTGTTGTTTAAGCAGGGGCCCTTGTTGCCGCGGGCTGGGCTGACCCAAGACAGACCAAAGGGCAGAGTGACGGGGAAGGAGGCACCAGAGTGGAGAAGGCCGGAGCCACGAGCACCAGCTGTGTTTCCGCCGCGCAGGACAGCGTTTTTGCCGAATTACGGTGTGTGTCTCCTGACGCAGCTTCGCGCTCAGTGGGACCTGGAGGCGCCGGGGTGGGTGTCCTGGTGCCGGCCTGGAACCGCCGGTCCCCGGGTTCTGGCTGTGCCTGCATGAGCTGCTTGGAGCCCAGCCCTGGGGCGCTGGTGGTCCCTGAATGGCCCCTCCAGCAGCAGGTGGCTTGACGGTCCGGCCTTGGCCGTGAGGTTCTGGGGCTCCCCCAGGGCGGCTGCAGCAGGGTTTGCGGACGGATGAGGTGGGCTCATCTCCCGGGAATCTGAGACAGACCCGCGGGTCCCCTCGCTGCTGCTCGGCAGGCACGGTGGCCCCACCCCCTGGAGAGACAGGTTCCTTTGAGCCGTGTGTCCCTGTGTCTGTCCTCTGTCCTGCGGGAGGCGGCAGAGTTTGGGGAAAGCTAGCCCAGGGGATGCCGAATGCTGCTGTGATTTCTCCTGGGTCGACGGCCCAGTGCGGAGGAGGCCAGCGGGCTCTCTTCCACACCTGCTGGTCAGAGATTTATCCACCTGCGACTCAGGAAGCCGGAAGTCTGAGCTCCAGGGCTTGACAGAGTCGTTCATTCTGGAAGCTCTGAGGGAGGATCTGTTCCAGGCCCCTCTCCCGGCCGCCAGCAGTTTCCAGAAGTTTCCTCGGCGCTCCTGGGCTTGCGACCACGTCAGTCCAGTCTCTGCGTCCATCACGGAGTGGCCTTCTCTGTGTGTCTGTGTCTCAGACCCCCTTCTTGTATAGGGTTCCCAGGCGTTGGATTAGGGGACTTAAACTCAGGACGGTGTCATCTCGAGTTCCCTAACCCTGCAAAGACCCCATTTCTAAGAAGGTCACAATCACGGGTGCAGGGGTCGGGCTGTGGGCCTGTCACTTTGGGGCCACTGTTTGACCCACTCCAGAGGGGCACGGCGGGAAGGGCACTAAGGAAGGCCCCATGTACGGGGGTGGGGGACCCACAGGGCAGGTGAGGCACAGGGCGGGGAGCCACTACCGCCTGCAGGGGTGGAGGCGGGACCTGAGCGGGTGGTGGCCGAGGCTCCAGAAGAGGGGAGGGGGGCGCAGTGACCCCCGTCCGCAGCAGGTCGGGAGGTGGCAGACGAACCCCCGCTCAGCTTTCCTGCCTCCTGTCTCCCCCTGGCTGAGCCCACCTGGAAGCCGAGGACGGGGAGGTGGGATGGGATCCTCGGATGAGGTCCAGCCTCTGCACAGGACGGGCAGGGCACAAAGGAGGGTCGGGGGGCAACTGGGGACCAACCAGCCAGCCGGGGTTCAGAGGGAAGATGGAGAGGCACACGGCGGCCTACCTGTTGGATGGCTTCCCCTCCCCTCCCCCTCTTCCTCTCTCCTTTCCCTTCCCCTCCCCTCCCCTTTCTCCTCCTCTCCTCCTCCCCTCCCTTCTTCCTTCTACCTCCCCTCTCTCCTCCCCCTCCTCTCCTCTTCCCTTTCTCCCCACCCTCCACCTCTCCTCCCTCTCTTCCTCTCCTCCTCTTTCCCCTCCACATCTCCTTTTTCCACTCCCCTTCCCTCCCCTATTTTCCTGCTCCCCTCCGCTCCCCCTTCTCCCTACCCCCCTTCCCTCCCCCTTTCAATGCCCACATCTGAGCACGAATATAACCAGCTGAGTTGACGCCATCACCCATCACAGGGGCCCCTGACCTGTATGACGGGACAAGTGACCAGTGACAACCCAGATAGTAAGGGCCATGGGCTGAGGTGGCTGCAGGTTCCACGCCCACCACAGTGCTGTGTGTGCTGAGTTCTGAGGGGTGAGGACGGGGCTGCTAGGCGAGGAGGGGCAGGAGGTAGGATTGGGGTGTGTTCCAGATCCGGGGGAACCGCACCGCCACGGCCAGAAGCGGGAAACCAAAGAACCTGTCACTTCAGCTTCAACAGGGGTGATCGGCCCCAGCACCCTCACCCTCACGGTACCTGCACCCTCGGAGGTGGACGGCCCGCGGGCTCACATGGGCCCCAGGCCTTTCTGAGGCTGGACTGCAGGAGTGGTGGCAGTGAGTTGGGGGTGGCCGGGGGTGGGGGGGGCGGGTAACTGCAGGAACGGGCTCTGGACGGGAAGCTGGAAATGATGTCCCAGAACCGCATCTGCCCCCGAGCCCGGGGCCTGGCTGGCCACGGCTGGGTCAGGTTCACCCCGAGGGGATGAGACCCCCACCGTCCGTGGTTTTCACTAAGTTGCGTGTTTTTAAAGCTTTGTCCCTATTATTCCGTATATTGCAGAAATAAGCAAAGGCCCCTCAAGCGAGAAAGGCAAAGCTGTCTCCCCAGCACTGGCTGGAGCAGGGGTTCGGCCCCCTCACTTGCATTTGCCAGAGCCCCAGGGGCGGGCAGAGCAGTGGGGGAGCTTCCCAGAGGAGGAAAGGGGGCTCGGGTGGGCCTGATGGGAAGCTGGGGCTGCTGGGGAGGCTGGGAGGCGGGGGAGGCCGGGGAGGGGAGGCCAGGGAGGCTGGGGTTGCTCAGGAGGCTGGGGAGGCCCACTGGAAGGGGGCGTCCACGCGGCTGGTCAGGGCAGCAGGTGTGGCTTTCTCGGGTTGGTCCTGAGTCTGAAGCAGGACAGAAATCAGGGAAGCTGTCCGTTATCGATCAAGTCCTGGCCGAAGGTCACAGGGGTCATTGTTTGGGTTCCCGGACTGTGATTAGAGACAGCAATCTGACTTCCTGCAGATCTGACTTACAGCTCCCAGGGCGGGTCACTGTGGGTCAGGGGCCAGTTCCCTGAACGGGTCATTGTAGGTAAGGGGTCAGCTCCCTGGGCGGGTCACTGTGGGTAAGGGGACAGGTCATTGTGGGTAAGGGGCTGGCTCCTTGGATGGGTCACTGTGGGTCAGGGGTCAGCTCCCTGAGCAGGTTGCTGTGGGCTGCAGGTCAGAGTTCTGTTTTTATATATGGTCTGGCCACCGTATAGTTTCTCAGCATCTACTCTGCTACTTCTCACCGCTCCCTGCTTCCTGGTCTAACCCACCACAGACCCCAGGGAGGCCCAGGTTGCCTCCAACTCCCACGACCCAAACGGTGCCGAAGGGAACAGGTGCACACTGTCCCCTCCTGGTCCAGTGTGAGAATTTCCTTGACCCCCTACTACCGGGGTGGGGGGGGGGGCTTGCCCGTCACAGAGCAGCCCCCGTGGCTGCCTGGCACCACTCAGAGGTTCCAGTGGCTTCCGCGGGGAGTCCTCCTGGGTGTTCCTCTCGCCGCAGCACAGCCACCGAGCAGGGTGTGCCCCCCATTGTCCCGGAGTCAGAGTTCGGGCTCCAGGACCTCAAACACCGTAGGAATTCCAGAGAGCGTCTGCAACTGGGCAGACCTATGGGGACCCCGGGCCTCTCCCGAGGTAAGGAGCACTCACCCAGCAGGTGTTGATTCGGCCCTGATGTCAGCTTTATACCCTGGTCTGTTACAGCCTTATCACACACACTCAGTCTAGCTGTGTCTGTGCACCTAGGGTGGCCCTCGTGCTCATTTTAGCTGGCATCGTGGGGCGGAGGCGTTCCTTTGCCAAAGGTGGTGAGTGTTCTGTGGCCAAGAAGACAGACACTGTGCAGGGTGGCTGGGCTCGAGCCACCTTGCAGGTCTTCCTGAGACAGCCGTCCACTGGGCGGGGGCACCTCGAGCGGCGGCTGGGAGCCATGGGGTGTAGCAGATGGAAGAGAGGAGCCTGGGTGGTTAAGGAGGGAGGCGGAGGTGGACCGGGCTGCCCGGAAGCGGGGAAGGAACAGACCAGGGAGCACAGGGGGGCACCGTCGTGTGACGGGTACAGAGGCCTTAGCTGGGGCCTTCCCGCACCTTGCCTCGTCCTGGGCTCCTCCCCAGAGGGGGAGGGATTCCCTGCACCCTCTTTGGGACCGTCCCTCTTTGGTCCTTCGTATGGAAGCTCCGGGCTGGGGAGTCTTGGGCCTCCCCCTTCCCATCCCGCCCGGAGCAGTGACCCAGGAAGGCAGAGCTACTCCACACACCCAGACTTCTCCTAGGCCGGCTGTTCCAGCAGGACGCCCGCGTGGCTCTCCCTGCGCCCCTGCCAGCGCCAGAGATCCGTGACAGGGCTGGTGCCTGCTTCCCACCCGCTGGCTCCTGTGTCCTCTCGGCTGGCCCAGAACCACGGTGGCGCAGTGGGGTGCTGCTCGCTGGTACCCCGGCACCCAGCAGCCTCCCAGAAGGCGCTCCGAGTCTTGACCCAGAGGCGGTGGGAGGTCGTCAAAGGATCCCCCCCCCCACCCCACCGCCCTGTGTTTTTATTCTGAAACACTTAAAACCTATAGAAAGATGGAAAAAATTTAAAAATGTAAGTGTCTGTCCTTTTCGCTAGAATCTAGGGATTGTTTGCGTTCAGCCACGGCTGTGCGCTCTCTCTCCCTCTTTGCCTCAGATGTACGCGTGCACCCCTGCCCCCCAACATGGGACACGTGTACCCAGAGCACATGTAGAATACATATCCCATGCACACCGTCCCGCACACCTTTTTGCTGGCTGAGACGTTGAGAGTAAGTTGCAGACATGCGCCCTCACTCCACACCACCTCAGCCCCATTTTCCTAGGGACAACAGTGTTTTCTTGCGTAACCGCAACTTCAGTGTATTTGTTACCCTTCTCCAGAGGAACAGAACCAATGAGGTGGGTATATGTTACGTATATTTAATACGTAAATACGTGTTGTGCGTATAACATGTGTAACATAAACCATATATTAAATACAACATGTGTAATACATACAGTATGTTCTCTACGTATGATTTATGTCGAATTTGTATGTATTACGTATTGTAAGTAATTGGCTTACGTGATTGTGAAAGCCGACAAGTCCGGAATCTGCAGTGTGGGCCACCATGCCGGGAACCCAGAAGAGTTGATGGTGTGGGTGAGGTCTGAAGGCTGTCTGCTGGAGAATTCCCCCTTGCTCAGACAGGCCAGTCTTTTTGTTCTGTCCAGGCCTTTAACTGACTGGACATGGCCCACCCATGTTACGAAGGGCGGTCTACTTTACCCAGAGGTCACCAATTTAAGTGTTTTTTAAAAAAAATGAAAAAGAAAAAAAATTTTAATGTTTATTTTTGAGAGAGAGAGAGAGCGAGTGAACGAGCATGTGAGCAAGGGAGGGGCAGAGAGAAAGGGAGACACAGAATCCAAAGTAGACTCTAGGCTCTGAGCCATCAGTACGGAGCCTGATGCGGGGCTTGAATTCACAAACCGTGAGATCCTGACCTGAGCTGAAATTGGAGGCTTCACTGACTGAGCCACCCAGGCGCTCCTAAGGGTTCATTTTATCTAAAAACACCCTCCAAGTTGACACATCAGATTAACCATCACAACAGCGATCACCTGAAAAAATTGAACATTGATACGATATTATTATCTAAAATAAATGTGCATTCAGATATCCCCATTCCTCTTGACAAAGCCAGGATCCAATCAAGGGTCACATACTGCACTTAGCTGCCATGGCCTCTAGTCCCCTGTAACCTAGAGTAGCTCCCAGCCCCCCTTTTGAAAAACTTTTATGACGTTGGCACTTTAGAAGAATTCCGCTTACCTTGCAGAGTGTCTTTTTGGATTCGCCGGTGGTTTCCTCCCCAGTGGGTCCAGTTAGACATTTGCCGCGTCTTTCTCCGCACGTGGTGTAAGGAAGGGCGGGAAGCCGTTTGTCCCTGGGGGTGAGGCTAGGCTTGGTTGCCTGGTGAAGGAGGTCTCTGCCAGGGTTCTCGGTGCATGGATATGTCTCCCTGACACCCCCAGGAACTCAGTAACTCGTCCGCAGTCAGTGGGGTGGGGCTCCGAGGCTCCGTTGGCCACGCCGTGGTTTGGGGGTGCATCCGTGGGATGGGGGGTGCAGGGAAATGCTGGTTTTCTAATGAGATCATCCTGCCTGCCGTTAATACTGACCCTTGTTCTTGGGGCTTGCCCTCCCCACCGCACGTGTATGGATTCCTTTCCCCCCCAGTGTGTGGTATAATCCGTCCTTGTCCCTGTTCTTTTTAAACATTAAAAAAATTTTTTTTAATTAACGTTTATTTATTTTCGAGAGACAGGCAGAGCATGAGCGGGAGAGAGACAGAGAGAGGGAGACACGGAATCCGAAGCAGGCTCCAGGCTCTGAGCGGTCAGCAGAGAGCCTGAGGCGGGGCTCAAACCCACGAACTGTGAGATCGTGACCTGAGCCGAAGTCGGATGCTTAACTGACTGAGCCACCCAGGCGCCCCAGTCCCTGTTCTTTTTAGTGATGAAATGACCCCAGCTTGACCAGTGGGAGCCTTTTCTCACCATTTTTTTGTTTTTAATTTTTAAATTTTTTGTTATTTTTTTAAATGTTTGTTTATTTTTGAGGGAGAGACAAAAAGTGGAGCGGGGGAGTAGCAGAGAGAGAGGGAGACACAGAACGGAAGCGGGCTCCAGGCTCTGACCTGTCAGCACAGAGCCCGACGCGGGGCTCGAACCCACGACTCGTGAGATCATGGACGCTTGACCGACTGAGCCCCCCAGGCGCCCCTCTCTTCCCCATTTAAAATTTTTTTTTTCTACATTTTTTTATTTATTTTTGGGACAGAGAGAGACAGAGCATGAACTGGGGAGGGGCAGAGAGAGAGGGAGACACAGAATCGGAAACAGGCTCCAGGCTCCGAGCCATCAGCCCAGAGCCCGACGCTGGGCTCGAACTCACGGACCGCGAGATCGTGACCTGGCTGAAGTCGGACACTTAACCGACTGCGCCCCCCAGGCGCCCCTCTCTTCCCCATTTAAAGACTTTCCTCATCAATTACTCCATCACACCACAAGGTGTTACATTTGCCCCAGATCCGGAACCAGCTTTTCCCCCCTAGCAGCTTCATTCCTTTTCGAGGACGGTGTTTTGAAACCAGGTCTTGGTATTAGGTGAGCTCGTTCATCAAAAGATGTGAAGCTACAGTGATTGATCCGTTATTGGCCGATTCCCTCTTTCTCGCGGCAAAGTGCCAGAATGAGAGTGTATGCACTTAGCCATTCCCAGCAGCTATTTCTGTCAGGCTCGGGCCCAAATCCTCCTCTCCCCGGGGATTCTTTCTAAAAGCAGGTCCCCCTCATCCTGGCAGCCGTGTGGCTGGATTAACGCCGTCTGTCTTTCATTTGGTTCCCCATCTGTTCCTTCCAGAAGTGAGTAGAGATGGTCCTTGGTTAGGCTACAGCCACGCCGGGGCCCCTGGATTGAGTGCGGAGGCTTCCAGGACTCCCAGGCCACCCAAGGCGGCCCCACCTTGTCTCTGTCCCGGGACAGGTCTCCTCCTTACTTGGGGACGGAGGGGGTTTGTGTGAGCAGCTCTCTGGAAACTTGTGGAAGAAACAGTTCTCTCTCAGAGGTGGATGGAATTGGTCTTGTTTCCAAGTTCTAGGACCCACTTCTGACTCACCTGGACCAGCGAAAGCATTTTAAAAGGGGGAGAACCCGAGCAGGGAGGGCAGGATCTGAAGCGAGGCAGCCTGGCTTCCGCACTCTCCGGGCCACCGCACTCAGGCCTCACTGTGCGTGCTCTGGGCACAGAGTAGGGCCCCCCGGGCGCTCCCGGAGTCGATAATCTTAAAGGTCAGGGGACCTACGGGAGTCTGCTCTCGACATTGGCACTTAGAGAACCTGACCCCCAGCCCTCGGGAGGATCCGACTCGGGGCCTGACCCCTGCCCACTGTCTGTCCGTCACGGAGAGAGCACGATGAGCCTCTGTTCCCCAGGCTGTGGAACTAACCTTCCCACAAGCACCGCGGGGAAACGCAATAGTAATGATGATGCTTGTAGGCTTTAGAGAAGTAACGAGACCATCGGGGGATCCTGGGCAAGACCTTGGGGCAGGGCGGGGGGCAGAGAGAGGCTCGGGCACCAGAACGCAGCCCTTGGGGCCACGGTTACCTTGGAGCGTGCTTTCCGAGATGCCGAGCAGCGCCTTGACGGGTCCATATGGCCAGGGGACAAGAACTGGGGTCCAAGGCTGTGGTCAGCGGAACCACGGCCCCAAGGGTATCGGGTGCCAATCCTGTGTTATCCTTCCTTGCATGGGGATTTGGCAGATACGATTAAGGATCTTAAGATGGGAAGATTATCCCGGATTATCTAGTTGGCCCTAAATGTAAGCACAGAGGGAGCGGAGGGAGATTTGACACAGAAGATGAAGGCCGTGTGACCACTGATGTACGATGCCGGGCTCCCGGATTTGGAGACGGAAGGAGCCGCAAGCCAAGGAACGCGGCCGCTTCTAGAAGCTGGAAAAGGCCGGGAAACGGGTTCTCCCCTAGCGCCTCTAGAGGAGAGCAGCCCTGCTGGGATTTTATCCCAGTAAAACCAGCTTCAGACTTCCGGCCTCCAGGACTGTCTGAAAATAAATCTGTGTTTTTGTCAGCCACCAAGTTGGTAGCGAGTTGTGACAGCGGCCACAGGGAACGAACCCAGGGACGCACCCAGGGAACCTGTCCTGCCTTGTTTGAGTTGGACTGCAGCGGCTGCACCTTGTTAGTGAGGGTGAACCAGAAGCAGACAGACCCTCGTGGAATCTGTGCTTAAGCTTCACGTGACCTTGACCTCTGAAATTGCAGTGACGCCGTCGGGGCGACTCGTGCCCCAGAGACGCGGCAGACAGGAATGTGAGTCCTCTCTGGACAGGGGTAGCGTCATCCCAAACTTCTGTATCACAAATCCGGGGTTTGCACACGAGAACAGATCACCGGGCACGTAGGGAGACAAGGCAGCGTGAACGCTCTACGGGAACAACAGGCTATAGAAACAGACCCGCGGGAGGTCCGGACAGTGGTGAGCACACGAGAACTTTGAAGCGACCGTTTCCTGTGTCCAAAGAGATTAGAAGACCGGATTGAGGGTTTCCACGAAGAACTGGGAAGTATAAAAAGCAGCCGAGCGGAAGCTCGGGGCCTCAGAAGCACAAGAGGTGGAAGGAGGAGCTGGTGGCTGGGTTTGTCGGCAGGTTAGACGCGGCGGAAGGGAGAACCAGTGACTCGGGAGAAGGGTCACGGTTAAGAAGCCCAGATCAAGTGCAGGCTCAAAGGACAGAGAGCCCCTGAAAGAGAGTAACGAACGTAGGAGGTGAGGTACAGTCTGACATCTTTCGTACGTGAGATTGGAGTTCTGGAACATGAGGAAGGAAAACGGGCCAGAAGCAATGTTGAAGAGGTTGGGGCTGGGATCTGGGGTGACGGCTGAGATCTGGGGTGACTGGGATCTGATGTGATGCCTGGGATCTGAGGTGATGGCTGGGATCTGAGGTGAGGGCTGGGATCTGAGGCTAGACTGCAGTAGTTTGCTGGGTTCATCGTAACACAGTCCCACAGCCTGCGCAGTGTAAACAACAGAAATCTACTTTATCGTGGTTCTGGAAGCCAAAGGTGTGGGTGGGTCTGGTTTCTCCCAAGGCCTCCCTCTTTGGCTCACAGAGGTGGGCTTCTCGCCGTGTTCTCACGTGGCCGTCCCCTGCCCACACACATCCCTGCTGTCTCTCTGTGCGTCCATTATTTCCTCTCAGAAGGACATCGGATTGGATTAGGGCTCACCCAGAAGCCTTAATTTAATCACCTTTTTATTTACTTTTTAACTTTTATTTATTTATTAAAACATTTTTCATAATGTTTATTTATTTTTGAGAAAGAGAGAGACAAAAAGTGGAGAGGGGGAGGGGCAGAGAGAGAGAGAGAGAGGGGGAGACACGGAATCCGAAGCAGGCTCCAGGCTCTGAGCTGTTAGCACAGAGCCCGACACGGGGCTCGAACTCACGAACTGTGAGATCATGACCTGAGCCGAAGTCGGACCCTTAACTGACTGAGCCACCCTAATCACCTTTTAAAAAAAATTTTTTTTTAAGTATTTAAATTTATTTTTGAGAGACAGAGACACAGTGCGAACGGGGGAGGGGCAGAGAGAGAGGGAGACACAGAATCCGAAGCAGGATCCAGGCTCCGAGCTGTCAGCACAGAGCCCAACTCGGGGCTCGAACTCACAGACTGAACTGAAGTTGGACCCTTAACCGACTGAGCCAGCCAGGCGCCACCCCCCCCCATCACCTTTTTAAAGACACTACCTCCAAATAGTCACATCCAGAAGTCCCGGGAGTGAGAGCTTCAACATAGGCGTTTTTGGGGGGATGGCGTTGGGGGAAGGGACACAGTTCAGGCCACAGCAAAGACAGGAAGCCATAGATTCAGGAACCTGGGTGAACCCACGTGGGACAGATAAAGCAAACCCACGTCTCTCCACCCCGCGGCGAAATTGCCACATCCAAAAGATACAGGGAAGTCTTCAAAGCAACCAGAAATAGCGCTCGGGTGGCCTTCAAGGGAACAGCCACTAGGACGTCAGCTGACTTCTCAACAGAAACTACAGAAGCCAGGAGATAGCGAACAATATCCTCACCTGGCGGGAAGAAGGACATGCCAGCATGGACTTCTACACCAAGGATGTCCTTTCAGTTTCAACCAGAGTCCCCATAGCAGCCTGGGTCCTGGAGGGAGAAAATGCAGTGGGTCAAACAGGAAGTTTAAAGTGAGGGACCACTGGGGCGCCCGGGTGGCTCAGTCCGTTGAGCGTCTGACTTCAGCTCAGGTCACGGTCTCACAGTTCGTGAGTTCGAGCCCCGCGTCGGGCTGTGTGCTGACAGCTCGGAGCCCGGAGCCCGCTTCGGATTCTGTGTCTCCCTCTCCCTCTCCCCCTCCCCTGCTCATGCTCTGCTTCTGTCTCTCAGGAATAAATAAATGTTCAAAAAAAAAAGTGCAGGACCTTTGGACTCTGGTTTGTGACTGGTTTGTGCCGTGCTGGGGGGGCCTGGAGAGGGACGGTGGCCCGGTGGGACCCCCCTGTAGAAAGCAGAGCAGTGGTTTCCAGAGAGAACGGGATGGGGAGGAGGGAGAGGCACGTAGATAGGGTCAGAACTTAGCAAATTTTATACCTGAAATAAACATTTTTTTTTTTAATTTTTTTTTTCAACGTTTATTTATTTTTGGGACAGAGAGAGACAGAGCATGAACGGGGGAGGGGCAGAGAGAGAGGGAGACACAGAATCGGAAACAGGCTCCAGGCTCTGAGCCATCAGCCCAGAGCCCGACGCGGGGCTCGAACTCACGGACCGCGAGATCGTGACCTGGCTGAAGTCAGACGCTTAACCGACTGCGCCACCCAGGCGCCCCTGAAATAAACATTTTTACTGTGCATCAATTTCATTGCAATAATGCTGTTGAGGAAAAGCGCGGTGTTTAGGGATGCAGCTTACTGGTGGCTTTATAAAGGAGAGGAAGGAAGTGTTTCACACACAAGTCAGGACAGTGTGTGACCTCTGGTAGGGGTTGTGCTGGGAGGGGCGCTTCCGCAGGCCTTGGGAGCGCCCTGTTTTTTGACCTGGATTGTAGTTGCGTCGGTATTTACTTCGTGATCAGTTTTTGAACTTCAGAGCAGGGAAAAAGTAGGACCCGGTGTTGCAGAAGAGATGTCTGTGCTCAGTTTCCTTCCCAGCTGCTCCCCGAGTGTGGGCCTGGGGGCCGTGGGGGGACCCCTGTTGGCTCTGCACCCCTCCCGCCCCCCCCACCGCGGGACAGACGCCAGAGTGTGAGCTGAGAACGGAAGGGGGACAGCGTGGACGGGCCTGTCCCACACGGAAGTGTGGGTGCACTCTGGCCAGGGTCTCGGGGCCACGGAGGGTCACTGCCAGCCTTAGTCTGCAGTGGAGGGTCATGGGTGAGCCCCCCAGATGGGCAGGGGTGTCTGAGGTCGGTGGTGAGGGTGGCCCTGGCAAGGGTGTTGCCCACTCATGTGGGACATTCAGTGGCTGGGAATGACGGGAAGGAAGGTGACCCCCCAGTGTCACTGAACTTCTCTGAGTTTCAGGTCCCTTGTATTTATTTATTTTAATGTTTATTACCTTTTTTTCCTTTTCCCTTTTTAAAAATTATTTTTTTGTTTTGTTTTGTTTTTAATTTACATCGAAGTTAGCATATAGTGCAACAATGATTTCAGCAGTAGATTCCTTAGTGTCCCTTCCCGATTTAGCCCAGCCCCCCTCCCACAACCCCTCTGGTAACCCTCTGTTTGTTCTCCATATTTAAGAGTCTCTTATGTGTTGTCCCCCTCCCTGTTTTTATATTATTTTTGTTTCCCTTCCCTTATGTTCATCTGTTTTGTCTCTTAAAGTCCTCATGAGTGAAGTCATATGATATTTGCCTCTCTGACTAATTTCGCTTAGCAACGTTTATTACTTTTGAGAGAGAGACAGAATGTGTACATAAGAGTGGGGGGGAGGCAGAGAGAAGGGGGGACAGAGGCTGTCAGCACAGAGCTCAATGCGGGACTCGAACTCACGAACCTCGAGATCGTGACCTGAGCCGAAGTCAGACGCTCAATTGACTGAGCCCCCCAGGCGCCCCAGGTCCCCCATCTTTAAATGGGAATAACAGACATTACAGCATAGGACGCCTGTTGGACGCCTGTGCTCGTGGCTTATTACCGATGCTTCTGGCTTTCATCTCAACAGTGTCTCTGTTTGGTCTGGACAGTGAAGGTCGGTCATCCCAGTCACAGGGACGTTGGGACGATCCTATGTCAAGTGCCTCACTCACCACCCTGCACAGGTTCGTGCTCAACTAACTCGGGCTCCGGACCAGCTGCCTCCGGGTCCGTCCCCGAGAGCGATCAGATATCCTAGTCCAATCCTTTCTTTTGGAAAATAATGACCCGACTTTGAGGTCTCTGTTGAGAGCAATGAGGGTGATGAATGACCTTTCTTGGGTACGCGCAAGTTAAGAACACCTGTCCATTCAACCACCCACCCGTCCAACCACGTCCATCCATTATGACATCACGCAGCCATCTATCTGTCCACGTATACATCTGTCCCACAAATACCCATCCGTTGTAGTGTCTCTCCTTCCACCCACACGCCCACCCGCTCAGCCGTCCATCTCTCCACTTGTCTGAACATCCATGCACCTGTTTGGCTAACATTCCCCCGGCTCAGTCTCCGGGGGTGGCCTTGCCTGTTACTTCGTTGGGAAGTAAGAACAGAAGAGCTCCCCCTCATTCTTTGGCCGCCACCTGTGCGCACTCACCAGCGTCTGTCCTTGTCACCCCTCCTTTCCTGTTGTTATGAGGATGAACTCTCTCTTCTCTCTGTGCTGGTGCCCGCCCTCCCTCCCTCCCTTCTGGATCCTTCCGCTAGCACAGGAGCACAGGCGGTTTATTCCTGCCATCCTCACAGAAAACTCTCCTGGCCCCAGCCTGCAGCACTAGCCCCTTTCGAGGCCTGTGCTCTGCTCCTCCCCTCTGGCCACCACCCTCTCCTGCAGTCAGGTGCTCCCCCCGCTTCCCTGGGGAAACCGGTGCCTCGGGTTCAGCCATGGCCTCCGCGCTAAGTACCGAGTACCATGGTCAGTCCTGATCCGCACCTTGCTCCGTGAATGTGCTGCCTTTGACTTTGTCCTTTGAAAGAGTCTTCTCTTGTTTCCCGGCCCACCCGCGTTCCCGCCTGCCCCCTGCCTTGCTGACCGCCCTGGGTCTCTCCTCCTCCTCTCCCAACTCGAGGACTCTCATGTGCCCTGGAAGCAGTTCCCGGACTCTCCCCCCGTTACTCGGGGCATGTGGCCTTGAGATCTCATCCAGTGCTTTCTATGAGCACGGGTGCCCCACTGGCAGTCCCTGTCCCGGGTCGCCCCCCCTTGGCCCCAGCCTCACGTGTCCCACTGCTTGTGCGGCCTCCCACTGGCCTGTGTGATGGGCACTCGAACTCTGCGCGTGTGAGCGTGAATGTCTGCCCCTCCCCCTCCTCCTCCCTCCTCCCAACTTACTTGATGGCTGGTTCTCCTCTCTTAGCTTACCTGCTCCTGCCACACTGGCCTCCTCCCCGTTCCGAGAAACCACCAGACACACTCCTGCCTCAGGGCCTTTGCTGTTTCCTCCGCCTAGAATGCTCCTTCCCCAAATATCCACATGGCTTCTTCCCTCACCTCTTTGGGGTTTTTGTCAAGTGTCCTTGCTTAGTGAGGCTAGTGCCTCATGGAGCGTTTAAGAGGGCACCTTGCTTGAGCTCTGGTCCTCTGGGGCCGCGTTGCAGGGGTCCACAGGTGCGAGCAGAGGCGGGGGGGTGGCACGTGTCCGCTCGGCTCTCCCCTCCTGCTTCTCACTGGTCAAGGCCCACGTCCGGGGAGCTGGCTGACTCACAGGTCCGGCTCTCCCCGCCCAGCCCCTTGCTGGCCGTTCGGGTGGCAGAGCCCAGGTTGCAGCGTGTGATGTGTTCTCCACATCTGAAAGCTCAGGGCCCGGGCACAGTGGGGGCGAGCGGGGAGGCAGGGGCAGGAGACGGGCCAGGACGCTGGAGCTGTGGGCACACCCTCACCCCTGCCCTGGCCCCGCCTTGCTCTCTGCTGCTCCCTTGGGACGAGGAGTCTGACGCACTCTGGAGCTTTATTTATTTCTGTGTTTAGTGTCCCCCTCCCTCCACTTGACGGTAAGCTCAAGAGGGCGGGACTTACCGCCGCTGTCTCTCACCGCTGTTCCTGTCGGTGAGGCCAGCGCCCGCTCCATCAGGGCCCCAGCAAATACTCGTTGAATGAAGGAATAAAAGACAATTCTGTTTCGGGGCGCCTGGGTGGCGCAGTCGGTTAAGCGTCCGACTTCAGCCAGGTCACGATCTCGCGGTCCGTGAGTTCGAGCCCCGCGTCGGGCTCTGGGCTGATGGCTCGGAGCCTGGAGCCTGCTTCCGATTCTGTGTCTCCCTCTCTCTCTGCCCCTCCCATTCATTCTCTGTCTCTCTCTGTCCCCAAAATAAATAAACATTAAAAAAAAAAAAAAATTAAAAAAAAAAAAAAAGACAATTCTGTTTCATCGACCCAAAGAAGAGTGTCTTTGAGTAGTAGTTTTAATGCCATAGGATCACCTTTCCTTCCCCGAGTCTCACACTGTTTCTTGACTCTGTGCAGTGGATGATGCTTATTTAACCACATCGTGACGGACGCGGAGTATTGGACTCCGCGTTCGAGAACCTACCTCTAGACGAGGCGCACAAGGCTTCGCCGGGTCCAGGCGACAGGATGTGAATGTTTAAAGCGAGCCATTGTAAAATAAATGTGTCGGGGAGGGCAGGCGTCTGGAAGGATCAACGCCCTGTTCGTGATGCTGGTCTGGACGGGGGGTGCGGGGGGAGCCCTTATGTGTTTCCTGTATGTATTTCTTTATCTGCCTCTGGACTGTCAGGGTTTTTTTTTTTTTTTTTTTTTTTTTTTTTTAACAAGCATGCATTCCTTCTAGATTCAATTTTAAAAATTTTAAAAATTTTAAAAAATTAAAAAAAAAAAGAGGCCAGTTGAGGATCTGGAAAAATGACCCTCAGTCCTGTGTCCAGGCGAGGCCCCTGGGGTCAGAGGCTGTGGGGATCCCTGGGTAGAGTGGCCAGGCCCTGGGCGTCTCTGGAGACGTCCTCCCCGTGGGCATGCCTGGGGAACTGGGGCCAGAGCTCCGTTTCCTTCTGGAAGGGGCATCTCCGAGGCCAGCTTGTTTTCAGTTCTGCATGGCTCACGGCTGGCGGCCTCCCCACTCTGTCTGTTGCTCCTGCTGTTAATACCAGCCCGGACCCTTGAACTTAGACGATCACCAGTCACTTCACTCATTCGTTTGTTCACTGGTTCATCACTGTCTGCAGGCCTGCTTTGCACTGAGCCTCCTGTGTGATGAATAGGACAGAGCTGTAGGCCTCAGGGAGCTCACAGGCTAGTGGGGGGGACAGACACACACCTGGGTCACGCCAAGAGCTGTTCACTCCATGCTCGTCTCCTGTAGGTGGGCAGTGTGTAGGCTCTGCTCTGGATGGGGGGAGGGGGCAGAGTCCCACAAGTGGGCTTCCTGGAGGAGACGGCGCCTGAGCTGATTCAGGCATAGCCAGACAGGTGGGGGAGGCGGGGAGTGGGGCCAGAGGATTGGAGGTGTTTCAGAGGCAGAGGCCAGGCCGTGGCCATCCTGGTGGGACGAGGGGGGTGAGGGTAAAGAGACACATGGAAAGGGGGCTCAGGGCGGGGCTCAAATATGGAACCCCACCCCCTCTGGGGGAGCTCAGGCTGAGGCGGGGCCTCCAACCTTGGTCTTGCCCCTTGACTGCCTTGATGAGGTGGGTCAGACACCTTTACCCGTTGGAACAAACGGCCCTGGTCACGGGTCATAACTGGCTACGCCGTGGATTGTGTCCCGTAAACCTCACCAGACCCCGCCAGGCAGCATCGTGTGTCCTCGGGGCCTCGGACTGCACAGTGTGCTGCCCTTGGGGAATCTAGGGCTCGGTGAGGGGGGGGGGGGCGTCGCATGAGTGGGGTGGCGGGAGAGAGGGAGCCTGGCGCTGGACCCCCCGGATGGCGACTTTCTCAAAGTTGTGTCAAATCCTTGGATTTTAAACGTCGGGCCTATGTATTAGAACCAATTAAGAAGTTTTTATTTTTTTAAATTTAAAATTTTTATGTATCTTGTTTTTGAGAGTGCGTGTGTACATGAAGAGAAGAGAGAGAGAGAGAGAGAGAGAGAGAGAGAGAGACTATGAAACAGGCTTCATGCTCAGCGTGAAGCACGGTGTGCGACTTGAGCAAAAACCGAGTTGGACGTTCCAACTGACTGAGCCACCCAGGCACCCCAAGAAGTTTTTAAAAATACTTAAAACATGCAGAAAAATTCAGAAAGTGACTAAAAAGCACCCGCGTACCCACCATTGATACTGTTTACGATTGTAGGTTTCTTTCTTTCCAAAAACAAACGGGAGACTTGATGTTGCTGATGCAGAACGGGCACTGCCCATCCCCCTCCCTCTGCCCCACAAGTAACTGCCGTCCCCATGTTTTTTTAAAAAAAATTTTTTTTAAATGTTTATTTTTGAGAGACAGATCATGAGTGGGACAGGGACAGAGAGAGGGGGAGACACAGAATCCCAAGCAGGCTCCAGGCTCCGAGCTGTCCGCACAGAGCCCGACGTGGGGCTCGAACCCACAAACCGCGAGATCATGACCTGAGCCGAAGTCCGAATCTTAACCGACTGAGCCACCCAGGCGCCCCATTGCCGTCCCCATGTTGAAGTCTGTCCTTCCCACGAGGCTCTGTACTTACGCTACGCTGTCCCGCGTCTGCACAGACGGCTGCGTAGTTTATTCCTCTAGCAACTTGCTCAGCTCGCTACACGGGCTGCTGTTTGACACTTGCCCCTGTCGGTGCGTGAGGACCCAGCTCGCTCATCCAGTTCATCCGGCTGGACTGAGCCGCGCGGAGGGGCCGGTAGGTGGATTTCATTTTCACCTTGATCCTCGCTGTGTTAGTTTCCTGTCGCTGCAGAACAGATCCCCACACACGGAGCGGCTTGAAACACCACCCACGTATTCTCTCACGGCCCATTTGTTATTTATTACCCTGCGGCCTGGGGGTCTGTGCAGGGGGTAGCTGGGTTCACCGCTCAGGGTCCCAGTGACCTCTCTCCGGAGTGACCCTCGAGTGACCACACCCCTAGACCTGTTACTCGGTGAGGACAGTACCTTTTCTTTACGGTGTGAGTCATTTTGAGTTGAGATGTAAGTATTTGTTGTCAAAGGCAGCCGTAACTCACAAAGCTTCTGAAGCTCAGAGAGGTTGGAGACGGTCCCACGCAGCCGGCTGGTGGTGGCCCACATTTGCGCCCCGGCCTAAAGCTGTCGCACGTACCTGCCGAGCAGGGGGCGGAGCGTTGGTTCCCGGGGGATGCTATAACGCCACGCACACACTCGGGAGGTATTCTCTTGCGGTTCTGGGCCCCGAAGCTCAGAATCCAGGTGTGGGCAGCGCTGGTTCCTTCGGGGGCCCTGAGGGAGAACCCGTCCCGGGCCTCACCCGTGTCCCCGGTGCTCCTTGTGGAAGCATCACCCCCGTCTCTGCCTCCGTCTGCACCTGCCGTTCTCCCTGCCTGCGTCCAACTGTCCCCTTTCTGTAAGGACACCAGTCGTACTGGGTTGCGGCCCCCCTGCTGCAGGGTGACCTCAGTTTATTGATTACTCCTGCCACGGCTGTCTCCAAATCAGGTCGTGTCCTGAGGTCCTGGGGTTAGGACTTCAACCTATAATTTTTGAGGGGGCGCAAGTGAACCCATCACGGGCAGTGCTATTGTTATTAACCTCACTGTTTCGTTGAATTTCGTCTCCATCGCACCGGCCCCTTATGCAAACTGGAAACTGGGATGTCCTCCTTGGTTCTGTGGCCAGAGCAGGGGGATGAGAGACGGAGGGCAAGGCGGGGCCCCAGCGCTGGTCCTGCTGTTAACTGCGCCTGGGGCCACTTGGCCCGACCCTCACTTCTCTCAACAGGTGTAAGGGGAGCCAGGCCCCGCCTCCTGTCCCCTGGGGCGGCCCCGAGTGTCCTCTCACTGTGAATGGGCTTAGGGACCCCAACCGTGCTGGCCGTGGGTCACTCATTCTGGGTTGGAAGCTGCCAGAACCTTGGTCACCGAGAGGGGGAGGCCCACAGGGACAGGGACAGACGTGGGGCGCCAAGGGCTCCAGCCGAAGACGCGTCTCGGGAGGATTCTGTTGCGGATTGACTTTGGGCACATCTCACGGCTCTGGACGGTTCTGAAATGGCCGCACGACCAAAGACCAGGAGGGCGGGGGACAAAGCCCATGTTCCTCCCAGGAATAGACTTTCCGAGATTTCTCTGCTGAGAGAGAGGAGCGCCTCGAAACAAAGGTTTCCAGGAGGGAGAAGAGCGGTCCACTTGCTAAGTAGACCAGAAATAACGCACGTAACTAGCAGTTAACATGCTTGCTGTCGCTGTCTGACCAGGCTTTCTTAGGGGCCTCATCTATAAGTCATGAAACACAAAACACATTTAAATTGCCCCGAGGTTCTAACACAGCAGAGACAGCTTGTCGGAGTCAGAACACGGGTTCCCTAACGTCCGGGAGCTAATAGAGTGAGGGATGCGGGCCGGGGAGAATTAAGTGATCCCTTGCCTGTGCTGAGCCAGCCTGTCCAGCGCTGCCCCGCGCCTTTGCCCTCAACGAGGCCGTGAGATTGGAAAGCGTCTCTCCGAGTGTGTGACCTTGGGTGTGTCACCTCGTCCCCGGTTGCCAGTGAAGCTTCTCCCCTGTGAGGTGCGGCGGCCGGACAGCATCTTTCGGGGGGTTAGGGGATGATGGTCAGTGAAGTCGACGAGGGCCTGGCGCAGGGATGGCGTCCAGAAAGGTCCAGCCCTCCCGGGGACGCTGGAAGCCATGCTCTTGAGAACCGGAGTGCGAGTTCTTCTGGGCGTCCTTTTCCGTTCTCCCCGAAATTTGCTCTCAGTCAGCGTCAGCGCTGGGGAAAACGGCGCGCCGTGCTCCAGGGAAGTCAGAGATCCACACCCCCCTGCTTTAGCAGGTCCGCTGGGACGCTCCTGCCCCCCGTGGGCAGGGAGGGACACGCACGCTGTTCCTGGAGGCCTGTCTGCGGTGGTGCACGTGGGGACAGCCCGGGGGGGTGGTGCGTGTCCACACAGTGGGAACGGATGTAAGCGGGGCCGTGTCCCCACAACGGGACCCTCTGGCCGTCTGTTGCGATGGGAACCCATGCGTGACAACAGGGGTGAGCCTTGTAAATACGGCGTTGAGTGAAAGCAGCCAGACTCAGGGGTCGGCGTCCACTTCTGTGACGTTCAGACGACAGGCCAAGGGCTCCGGGTTTGGACGCGCGGTGGGTGCAGAAGCACTCAGCGCAGCCAGCCGCCGTGAGTTCATGGTCCGGATCCTGGTGCCCTCGGGGCGCTATCATCAGGGAGGGCACAGGGGCCTCTGGGGGCCGGCCCTGTTCTGCCTCTTGATGCTGGTGGTGGTACTTCTGTTCCCCATACTCTCGTGCACGCGGATTCTACTGTGTCTGGATTCTGTTGTGGTCCCTGCCAATTCATGCGTTGGGAGTCCTAACCCCCAGGGCCTCGGAACGTGACCTCCTTTGGAGACAGGGTCTTTGCCGCGGGGTCGTCGGGGTGGGCCTGATCCTGCACGACTGGTGTGGTTGCAGAAAGGGCAAGTTTGGGCTCAGAGCTGGACGTGCGCAGGGGGCGCGCCCCGGGAAGGTGACGGTAGAGGTCTCCGGAGGTGCCGGCAAACCCCGTCCTCGGGGGGAGGGAGGCCTGGGACACGTTCCCCCTCACAACCCGCAGACGCAGGCAACCTGCCGCCACCTTGTTCCGGAACCGCCGGCCTCCGGAGCTGCCAGACAATCGAGTTCTGTTGTTTCCGGCCCTCAGTTGGTGGCACTTTGTCACGGCTGCTCTAGGAAACCAATGAACGTGTAACAGAAAAGGAAAAAGAGAAAAAGAAGCCTTGCATTCAAGTCTTGGGCCACAGCACTTCTGATTTAGGTCATGGTGGACGGGAGGACCCATACCCCCAACCCAAACCCCTCGTGTCATTCTCTCTGCCACCTATTGTGGTTGGCGAAGCCCAGAAGAGATCTCTGTTCCCCACAGAAGGGCCACGGTGGGTTCAGAGAGGAACCCTCAGGGCTGACTCCGGGTTCAGGGCCACCCAGTCTCCCAGAATTCTGCTCTGGGGGGTCAGAAGCTGCTGTCTCTCTTCCTCTCCTGGTGAGACCAGGGGCGTCTGCTTAGCATTAATTGTGTCATGAGTGGGATTAGACATCGTTTCTAACAAGGGCCTTTTATGCCTGGTGGGAGAGAGGCCTTGGGGTCTGGCAGGAAATAAGTACATAGGATGTGGTGGTGGCAGACCCCTCCCAGTGCCCTTGATGACCGTTCATGGGTCAGGGCTGGGGGCATCACTAGCTCAGCCCGGCCGTCCCTCGGCCCCCTGGCGGGGGGAGACTTGCAGGTTCAGGAAGCAGGGACCCTTGGCCACAACCCCAGATCACCACTTACAGGTGCCCTGTGTTCGTCTCCTGGGACCACAGGCGGGGGCTTGAATAGCAGACGTTTATTCTCTCACGTTCTGGAGGCTGGGAGTTCAAGACCACGGCGTGGGCAGGTGGGTTCTCCTGAGGCCTCTCTCCTTGGCCTGTAGACGGCCGTCTTCTCCCTGTGTCCTCACGTGGTCGTCCCTCTGTGTCTCTATGTCCTGATCTCCTCTTATAAGGACACCTGCCATACTGGATCAGGGCTCACCC
Source organism: Lynx canadensis (assembly GCF_007474595.2). Classification (NCBI taxonomy): domain Eukaryota; kingdom Metazoa; phylum Chordata; class Mammalia; order Carnivora; family Felidae; genus Lynx; species Lynx canadensis. The sequence continues at coordinate 201,987,020 of NC_044306.2, forward strand.
AGGTGACCCATTTTGACTTGGCTACCTCTTTTTTCTTTTTTAAGTTTATTTATTTATTTTGAGAGGGGGAGAGAGAGAGAGAGAGGCAGAGAGGGGGACAGAGAGAATCCCAAGCAGACTCTGGGCTGTCGGTGCAGAGCCCATGCAGGGCCTGAACCCACAAACTGCGAGTTCATGACCTGAGCCAAAACTGAGAGTCAGATGCTCAACTGACTGAGCCACCCAGGCACCCCTAACTTAATCGCCTCTTGAAAGACCCTACCTCCAAATACAGTCACATTCTGCGATATTGAGGGTGAGGGCTTGAACATGTGAATTTTGGGGGGGACACAACTCAGCCCATAAACTCTTTAAGTTGTAGTTCATGCAGCCGTAAAAGGACAGTAAGAATGCCATCGGTGTCCTAAGGGATGTCCCAAGAACCGCGTGCAATCCTTTAACTTCCGAGCGTCCAAGAAAGGGCATCTTCCGAGTGTGCAGACCAGACCCGTTTGCCACTCTCAGACCCCTTCTCTGCCCTTCCCCACCCTGCTCCGGCCCTGGAAGGCTGGCCTCTGTGAACCTGCTCCCCCAGGCTGGCCTCAGACTTGCTGCCGGGCTCAGCCAGTGGGAGGCGCCCGCAGGAGACTGGAGGGTGGCCGAGAGAGAGGCCAGGGTACTTCTTCTTCACTCCTCCCTGCCTGGCCTTGGTTCTGGAAGGGGCTGTGCCCTCCTCTTTGGGTCACAGATCCTGTCCGGGGGCCCCTCCCTCAGCTATGAAGTCCGTTTCCTGCTTTTGACCCTGGAGGACAACACCTTCTGTGGTGTGTTCCTCAAACCCAGCCCAGGCTTGTGCAATAGCCCTTTCCTCGAACCCCATTGTTCCCCTCTCAGTAAGGCTCCCATGCACCTCGTGGATCCTTCCCGAATGCCCGTGATTCTGGAATGACCCTATGCCCAGCTTAGGGAGGAGGTATTTAGGGAACGTTCCCCGAATCGAATTCATGATTTTCAAAGAGCCCAAAGCCCTTGGACTAAAGCATTTTAAAAATGCAAAGTTATATGATTATTCATATATTATTCATCCAGGGAGTCTTGGAATCGCTGTAGGCGTAAGCTGCCTGGCTTTCTGGGGCCTGGTTGGTTTTCTGTAATGAAAGCGAATGCCCTTTCGTGTCCCGGCCTGAGGATTCTTTACCTGGGTTTTCTGTCTCACCACACTGAATGAGGAGGGCGGGGCAGAAGCTGCCAGAGGATAAGGAGGCCGAGAAGCCCAGGGGAAGGCGGTGAGTCCAGGTGTGACCCCCCAGGGGTTGCGGTGGGGGTGAGCGTGGTGACCCCTTGGAGAGGAGAGGCACCAGCTCGTAATTCAAACGGGAAAGGCACAGAACCCCCCCGCCAGTTCACCTGCAGAGTGGCCCCAGCGTATGCTTTCCAAAGGGGCAGTAGGGCCAGGGCCCCCTCTGTCTCAGGGCCCCACAGTGACCCCCTTTGCCTGGGGGAATAAGGTCTGAGGCCTTCAGATCCGTGTCCCGGCTCAGCCCTCCAGCTCACCGCCTCCGTGCTCCTCGCCTGCCCACCGTGCGGCAGACCCCTCCCCGAGTTATTTGTGGCTTGCACCCTCGCCCAGGCTGTGCTCTCCGCCCGGGATGCTGTCGCCTGCGGTCGAAAGCCTCTCAAGATGAAGAAGAATGTCCGGGGTGAAAACGAAGACAAGCTGACTCCTTTGTGAATGACCGGGAGCTTCTGCAGGGAAGGCGCTGGTCCCAGAACAACGGGAGACGCCTGGCTCTTTCTGGCTGTGGGCCCACCGCCCTCTTCCCACTGATCCGGTGGCCCCCACGGAGGTCCTGGGTGGGAATCTCTGGCTTTAGAGTCAAGCAGACATGGGGTCCAGTCCCGGCCCTGCCCCTTGCTAGCCGTGGGGCTCTGGGAGTCCCTCAGTCTATTCATCTGGGAAATGGGGTAAGGATGCTCGTCGCACAAGGCTGAAGGAGGTGACTCATGGAAAGAGCTGGCCCGCGGGTGGCCCACAGGACTCACTCCAGAAACGGCCCTGGCTGTGATCTTAGGGCTGGTGTTCAGGGCCGGGGCTCCACTGGGATACCTGTGTTGAGGCGGGTCTGGGGTGGGACCTGTTGTACAGAGTTGTGACGGTAGGGTTCTTGGACTGGAGGCCGGGCTGCGAGCGAATGACCACCTGGCATGAATTTCCGGCTCCTCAGGCCTCCCTAGATTCGGGGACAGTCTGTTGCCAGAGCCTGTGATGGGGCTGGGCTTGCGGGTGGCGAGCAGGGAGCCCCACACTGAGTCTGTTCTGTGTTGGATGCCCGGACACGGTGGCGTGACTCCAAGCCTCCGCCCCTGACAGCTTGCCATCCAGTGGGGGAAGCTGATGTGCTCACGGACAGTGACAACATGGAGTGAGGGGGGCCTGTGGGAGGACGGGGATCGCCACCCTCCTGAGGATGTGGGTGGTCAGGGCAGGCTTCTTGGAGGAGGTGACAGCGAACCAGCTTCAACTGAACAGCGGAGTGGGAAGGAGTTGGCAGGGCAGAGGGGCCCGGGAGCGTAGACTGAGTCACCTACAGACTCGGGCAGGTGGTGCGGAGTGCCGGGAGAAGGGCGGCGGGAACCTCGGGCACCTTGGTGGAAGTGGCCCGCGGGGGGCCCGAGGCTGAGACCGCGGTGTCACCGCAGGCCCCCGAAGCCATCCCTCCAGGCTGAGCAAAGCCCACACTCAAACTTGAAAGAAGGGGGGTGTCAGCTGGGGACACCATAACGAAGCAACACAGACAGCGGGGGAGGGGGGGGGTGCGGATTAAAGAGCAGAGCTCCAGGCTGGGAAGTCCCAGGTCACCGGGTCACAGCCGCAGGGGCCTAGGAGCGTTCTTCGTCCTGGCTTTGCAGGCAGCCGCCTCCTTGCTGTGTGACCTCACGCGGCAGACAGGAGCATACTCTCTTAGAAGGGCGCAGATCCCGTCCTGGGGGCCCCTCTCATGACCTCAGGACCCCGTCACCTCCTAAAGGCCCCGCCTCCAAATACCACCACACTGGGGGGTAGGGCTTCCGCATTTGAACTTGGGGAGACGGAACCCAGTTCCTGACAGAGGGAAAGACCTGACTCCCGGCCCCTTTCTCTCTTCTCAGGGCACCGCGAACCCCACTGTCTCGTGTGTTTGAAATCTGCTGATCTTACCAAACGTGATCAGACGCTGGGGAACTACTCCTGCCCCCGCCCAACCCTCCTCTCCCTCCCCCCCCCGCCCCCCCCCCCGTCACCCTGCTGGTCTCCAGCCCACTTAAGGGGAATGTCCACCGCAGAAGGCCCAGTGCTTCAGAGAGCATAAAACACCCTCTAAATGCACATTATTGTTATTTTTATTACAGGCATCAGAGCAAACCACCAGTTTAAAAGAGCTAATTTAGTTAGGTCAGGCATAAGTGCTACTCGAGTTGAAAACTCATTCTCCTTTGCGGTATTTTCTTTTGGGTATAAATCAAGAGAAGGGCTCTAAAAATATTTTTAGTACGAGTGGCGTTCAATCATCTGGTCAGTCACCTCTCAGCACACTTACCGACAGGGACCTCCGTGTGATTCCCCTGACGGGCCTGCCCACAGGCCCGCCTTCCTCCCTCCACTCAAACCATATCTGATTTCACCGGTTCCAAAAGGGAGCGGAGAACTCCACCGCCCACGACTGTGCAGCGTGGGGGAGGGGCTCTACTGCAGACCCACGCTGTGTGGACCTGGGGAGAGCTCTCCTGGTTACATGGGGTGGGGGGGCTCCCCTCTCCACTCGCCTGTGCCTCCCCAGAACGGCCCTCCCTCCCCGCCACCCCACCCCCCAGTGGACACACAACCCAAGTCCTCCTGTGAACGTTAAATATCCCCGGGAGGCCAGACGTCGTGTACCAGGACTGGCACACGGGCCACTCGGCCGCTGGCCCCACCTGAGCCCGGGGTGGACGTTCCTAATCCATCAGGCTCGGCGCCCACTAAGCCTGCTCTCCGGCGGGGGCCCCAGGCAGACGCGCCCACGACCAGAATTAGCCCGTGGGTGGGGACCGGCAGCCACCCCCACCTGAGCCCCCCGTGGGGAAGAAGACGAGGGAGAGGAAGGTGATGGATGTAACCCACGACGTGTACAAAAAATAAACTGTGGCAAAATGCACATCACGTCAAAATTGCCACTTTAACCCGTTTTAAGCTTCCAGTCCAATAGCATTAAGTACATTTACGTCGTGCAACTGTCACCCCGCTCATCTCCAGATCTCTTTTCGTCTTGCAGAACGGCAGCGCTGTCCCCATGAAACAGCCATCGCCCCGTTCCCCCCGCTCCCCAGCCCAGCCCCCGGCATCAGTCCCTCGACTTTCTGTCTCTGAGTGTGACAACTCTGGACTCCTCGTGTCCCTGGACTCGTGGGGTTTGGCTGCCTTTTGTGCCTGGCTTATTTCACTGAGCACCGTGTCTTCTGGGTCCGGCCGTGTCCTAGTGTGGTCAGAATTTCTGTCCTTTTTTTTTTTCTAAATTTTTGTTTGTTTGTTTGTTTATTTTAGAGACAGAGAGAGAGACAGAGTGTGAGCAGGCGAGGGGCAGAGAGAGAGCGAGACACAGAATCCGAAACAGGCTCCAGGCTCTGAGCTGTCAGCACAGAGCCCGACGCGGGGCTCGAACTCATGAACTGTGAGATCATGATCTGAGCGAAGTCGGACGCTCAACCGACTCAGCCACCCAGGCGCCCCAGAATTTCTGTCCTTTTCAAGGCAGAGGAGTATTCCATCGTGTGGAGTTTCCACATTTCGCTTGTCCGTCCGTCCCTCGATGGCCGCTCTGTGCGTTCCGCTTCTGCACTTCAGCTGTGCTCCCTGAAGAGCCCCCCACGTCGCGCTCAGTCCCACAACAGCCTATTGGGTGGGTGTCAGGAGTAACAGTACTTGGGTTTTGAGGCCGTTGAGGGGTCCGGGATCCAGAAATGCACGATTCCGGACTTGCCAAGCCCTCTCCTCCTCTCGGGGCTCCTGAGGGCGCCATACCCACTTTATTGCCGTGGCATGAATGCCCCGCACTGGGATGTGGGGCACTTGTCAACGCTGGGGTATTGCGTGCACCTCAGAGTCTACGCCCCTGCTGGTCCTTCTTACTCTTGAGTCCAAGTCTTGGGCTCACCACCCTTGTGGCTGGTCCCTGGAGGAAAACGGATCTGGGGAAACCAAGTCACGGGCCATTTGCCCACGCACCGCCAGGACAGCACAAGCCACAGGCAGATGTGCACGGCTTTCGATGTCCCGGGCTCACCTGTCCACGTGGCCCAGCCGCCTGCCTGTACCCTGACTAACTGGTGGCTAAGAAGGGGCTGGAGAGAGGTGAGCTTCCCCTCCACAGTGGACACCGCAGGGAGTGTGAGACTCATCGTTGAGAGACTGGGATAGAGGTTCTGAGATGTTCAGTGCCTCCTTCAAAGCCGCCTGGCGAAGAAGAGATTGGCCAGCGTTCGAATCTTTCTGTTCTGAGCGTGGACAGCCGTCCCTGACGCAGAGCTGCAGGGCGTGGGCGGGAGGGTGGCCGGAGGAGGGAGGGAGGGAGTCCTGGCAGAGGGGACCGGGCTCCAGGAAGTTAGGGGAGAGCAAGGAGCGAGGGGTGGCCGGGTGGGGAGGTGAAGGTGGCTGTGTATTACCCAGGCGTGGCCACACGGGAGGGAGACAGGAGGCCCGAGAGAGAGACTCGAGGTCGAAAGCAGAGGTCAGAGATAGATGGGAAACGGGTTCCCCGCCAGAACTCTCAGAAGGGCCTCCCCGCCAGCCCCTCGGTGTGGACTTCTGGCCCCTACAAGTGAGAGAGAATGTTTTATGCCTCTGGTTTGTGGGGCTTTGTGGTGCGGCCCTGGGATCTAGGGCAGCTGACCACGTACACGGTGGTCCCTCACCACCGCCGTCCTGTCTGAATGCGGGGCCCCCGTCACTTGTCAGGTGCGTGTTGGCCGGTGACCCTCTGATGGCGGGACTCTTCCCGAGTCTGGCAAGCATGATGTAGACAGACAGCGGGGGAAGCCGTCCCTCCCGGCAAAGGGGCAGAGTTTCTTGACATTTAGCAGGTGGAACCATCGAGGCCTTGAGGGGCCTGACAAGATGCCGGGAAGGAACAGGGAATTGGCAAGGTGAGCACAAGGCGGGCTCCCCAAGAAGTGATCAGACGAGGTGCAGAAAGGACCCACCATGGTGGTTCTATTGTCTTAGCCAGGGTTTCTGCCCCCACAGCAAGAAAGAGCGTGTTCCCCTCCCAAAGCCCCCTTGTGTCACCACTGTTTTCAAGTCCTTTCCCACCCTGTCCCCACTACTTACCAGGACATTTGGCTTCTGGATTGAATCCCAGGGGACTGACTCATTCTCCTTGAGAGCCTCTTGCTCTAAACATGGCGAGACACTTGCCATGAAGAAGGGCAGAGAGAGTCCACAGATCGCTGGGGCGACCTCAGAGTTTCTAGAAAAGATGAAACCAGTCCTCGCTGGGACAGCTCTGAGCGTGTCAGGGAGGGGCTCCGGATGACGAATCTGACAGGCAAGGAGGTCTTGACTCCACCACGCTTCTGGGTTATCTGGAAGGGGCCAGCCCTGTGCTGGTGAAGTAAATGGGGTGTGGACGCTGGGTGAGTTTTCTGTGGCTGCCATTTCAAGTGACCACAAGCCGGGTGGCTTAGAGAAACAGGAAGTTATGGAGGCCAGGAGTCCAAGATCAGGGGCTGGCTCCTTCCGGAGGCTCTGAAGGGGCAACGTGTCCGGGCGTCTCTCCCAGCTTCTGGAGGTTTCTGGCAATGTGTGGTTTTCCGCGAAGTGGGCACTCTTATGCCGTGCCCATCTTAGCGACGAGGACACTGAGGCTCCAGGACGTTGAGTGTGGTGCAGAGCACATGTTAACTTTTCCGGAAACCATCACCTTTTTCTTCCCCAGAGTGGCCGTGCCTCTGGACGTTCCCACAGCGGTGTGGGTAGTTCTGGCTCTTTGTCCCTTCCATCTGTCCTTTGTTGTGGACACTTGAGTGGGCCCCTAGCAGTCTGTCACTGTGGCTCTGATTTGCATCTCCCCGGTGACCAAAGGTGTTGCACAGCCTTTCATGCGCTCGATAGCCACTTGGCCGCCTTCTTTTGGTGGAAGGTCTGGTTCAATCCTTTTGCCCATTTTTTAATTGCTTTTTTCTACCCCAGTCTTTCTCCTTTTTTTTTTTTTAAGAAAAAGTTTTAAATGTTTATTTATTTATTGAGAGAGAGAGAGAGAGAGAGAGAGAGAGAGAGAGAGAGAGAGAGAATGATCGGGGTAGGGGCAGAGAGAGACAGAGAGAGAGAGAATCCCAAACAGGCTCCATGCTACCAGCACAGACCCCCATGCAGGGCTCAAACTCACGAACTGTGAGATTATCACCTGAGCAGAAATCAAGAGTCAGTCCCTTAACTGACTAAGCCACCCAGGGGCCCTCCAACTCTTCTTAAGTTTTAAGAGTTGTTTATATATTCTGATCTCTTTCCTTCACCCCATTGAATTGTCTTGGTGCCTTGTCAACAATCAATTACCCTTGACCGTAAGGCTTCGTTTCTGGACTTTTCATTCTGTTCCATTGGTCTATACGTCTGTCTTTCCATGAAGGCCTCACTGTCTGGATTACTGAAGCTTAGCCGTAAGTCGAGATCGGGTGGTGTATGTCTTCCAACTTTGTTCTTCTTTTAAAACATTGTTTTGGCAATTCTGGGTCTTTGGCATTTCCATATAAAATTTAGGATCAGCTGGCAAATTTCTACAAAAAAGCCCGATGAGATTTTGGTAAGGATCACATTCACCTTGTAGATCGATTTGTGGAGAAGGGTCATCTTGACAGTATTGCGTCTTGCAATCCACAAACAGGGAATGTTCCTGCATTCATTTACATCATCTTTAATTTCCTGTGGCCACGTTGGTAGACTTCAGTGTAGGTCTTGTACCTCTTCTGTTAAATTTCTTTTTTTTAATTAAAAAAAATTTTAAGGTTTTTTTTTTTTTTTGAGAGAGAGAGAGAGAGAGACAGAGTGCAAGCTGGGGAAGGACAGAGAGAGAGGGAGACACGGAATCGAAGCAGGCTCCAGGCTCCGAGCCGTCAGCACAGACAGAGCCCGATGCGAGGCTCAGTCTCTGTGAACCGTGAGGTTATGACCTGAGCCAAAGTTGGACGCTCAACCAACTGAGCCACCCAGGCGCCCCTGGTAAATTGATTTCTAAGCATTTTACTCTTTCCAATGCTATTGTGAATGAAATTATTATCTTAATGTCATTTTTAGATTTTTGTTGCTAGTATATAGAAATATAATTGATTTTTCGTATATTGATCTTACATCGTGCAGCCCTGTTAAACTTGTTTGTCAGTTCCAATAGTGTTTTTGAGCATCTCTGGGGATTTTCTACGTAAAGGATCGTGCCATCTGTGACTAAACATAGTTTGATGTCTTCATTTTGAATTTTATTTTAACGTTTATTTTTCAGAGAGAGCACCAACGAGCGAGGGGCAGAGAGAGAGAGAGAGAGAGAGAGAGAGACACCCGAAGCAGCTCCAGGCTCCAGGCTGTCAGCACGGAGCCTGATGTGGGGCTTGAACCCACGAACTGTGAGATTATGACCTGAGCCATGATGCTAGGAACGCTAGGATTTCTAGGAATGTCGTGGTATTCCTTTACAATCTTAAAGTTGAGGATGATTGGTGATGATGCCGCCTTTTTCATGCTTGATTTCAGTAATTTCTGTTTCTCTGGTGCTTTTTCTGTCTAGCTAAAAGCTTGTCAAATTACTTTTTTAAAGAACCAGCTTTTTGGTTTCATCGATTTCCGCTCTTGCTTTTCTGTTTTCTATCTCGCTAATGTATGGGCTCATCTTTCTTATTTGCTTTCTTCAGCTCGCTTTGGGCTTAGTGTACTCTTCCTCTTCTGGCTTCTTTGGTTGGAAGCACAGATTATTCAAGACCATTCTTTTTTCTGACTTAGGCATTCGAAGTTCTCAGCTTCCCGCTAAGCGCTGTGTCAGCTGCATGACACGCGTTTTCATACGTGGTGGGGATTTTCATCTGCTTTGAAATATTCTCTAGTTCTCTTGTGATTTCTTCTTGACCCTTGAGTGACTTACAAGCGTGTGGCACGACTTGAAAATATTTTGGGTTTTCACAGGTCTTTCTGTGGTTACTGTCTAATTGAATTCCGTCGTGGTCAGAGATCATGCTGTTTGTGAATTCAGTCTTTCTACATTTATTGAGGCTCATTTTATGGCCTGGCCCACGCCGTGTCCTGGAGAGTGGTCCACACGTGCTTGGAAGGAAGGCATGTCCCGAAGTCACCAGGTCCCTTACCCCGTGTGGTCAGTAATGTCCTCCAGTCTCCTGAATCTTTGGGGATTTGAAAAAATCACCAGTCTTGTTCTAGAAGTCGTCAGGAGTGGCGTGTCAACGGCTTCTGATGCTATTGTTGAATTGTCTGTTTCTCCTTTTAATTCTGTTGGTTTTTGCTTTTCTTGTATTTTGGCTCTGTTATGAGGAGTGTGTGCATTTGTAATTTTTATATTTGCCCAATGTGTTGACGCCCTTATCATTGGGCAATGGCCCTCTTTGCCTCTGGAAATAGTTCCTGTCTTAACATTTACTTCGTTTGATACTAAGGTGGTCTCTCCTGGCTCTCCCATGGTGATCGTTTTCGCAGGGTGTCCTTTGTTCCATCCCGTTACGTCCAACCTGCTTGCGTCTCTGAATCGGAGATTTGTCTCTTGTAGATGGTGTGTATTCACATCTTACTTGCCCAGTCTGCCCATTTCTTCCTTTTGATCCGAGTGCTTAGACTATTCACATTTAATGACAAGTTGAATTAGATAAATTAATGTACCTTAATTAAATTAAAACTTCGTTTACATGATATTGACATTTTCCATTGTACTGTTTTCCCCATGTCTCCTGAATTTTTATCGTTGTTCTGTCTGATCCTTCTGATTCTCTTTTACTGCTTTCCTTTGTGTTAATAAATGTTTTTAGTGGCCCCTTTTAATCCCCCCCTTTTTAAAAAACGTATACTGTGAATTATTTTCTTAGTGGTTATTCTAGGGACTGCAAAAATGCATTTTAGCTTATTTGAATCCACTTCAGATTACCACTAGCTTCCTTTGTTGGGGGGGAGGGGCAGAGGGGAAAGAGAGAGAAGGAAAGAGAGAGAGAGAGAGAGAGAGAGAGAGAGAGAGAATCTTGAGAATCTCAAGCAGGCTCCGTGCTCAGCGCAGAGCCCGAGGTGGGGCTCGATCTCAAGACTGTGAGATCATGACCTGCGCCAAAATCAAGAGTTGGATGCTTAACCAACTGAGCCACCCAGGTGCCCCTTGACTGCTTATGTCTTTTGGAGAATTGAAAATATAAGGAAAATGTATTTATAGAGTATTTTATGTTAACGCTCATAGTTACCATTTCTGCCCTATTTCTTCTTGTGGGTTTAAGTTGTCGTCTGGTGCCAGCTGCTTTCAGCTTAATGGACTTCCTTTAGTATTTCTCACAAGCCAGGTTTGCTATCGATAGATTATCAATCTTTGTTTATCTGGGAATGTCTTTATTTCACCTTCAGTTTTGGAGGATAGTTTTGCTGGATATAGAGTTCGTAATTTGCCGTTTTGATCCATTTAGCACTTCGAACATGTCATTCCACTACCTTCTGCTTTGTTTTTTTCCTGATGAAAAGCTAGCTGTTAATATGTTGCTCCTTGGTACACGAAGGGTTGGTTTTCTCTTGCTTCTTTCATGATTTCCTCTTTGTGTTTCTATGGTTTGATTATGATGTTTGTAGGCGTATATCTCTTTGTATTTAACCTACTTGGGACTTTTTGAGTTTCTTGGATATTTAGGTTAAAGATTTTCATCGATCTGGAAACATTTTGGCCAAAGTTTTTTTTTTTTGCTTTTTTAAAATATATATTCATTTTTGAGAGACAGAGTGTGAGTGGGGGAGGGGCAGAGAGAGGGGGAGACACAGAATCGGAAGCAGGCTCCGGGCTCTGAGCTGTCAGTACAGAGCCCAAAGTGGGGCTGGAACTCACGGACCATGAGATCATGAGCTGAGCCGAAGTCGGACGCTTAACCGACGGAGCCACCCAGGCGCCCCTCAAGTTTTTTATTTAGCCCCTTTCTGTCTTTCAGGACTCACATGACACATATCGTTGTGTTTGATGTTATTCTTCACACCTCTGAGGCGCTGTTCATTTTTGTTCAATAATTTTTTTTCTCTCGGTTCTTGATATTGGATAATTTTCATTACTCTGTCTTCAAGTTCATGGATTCTTCTGCCATGTTAAGTCTGCAACTGAGCCTCTCCGGTGAACTTTCCTCATGGTTGCATTCTTTAACTCCAGACTTTCCATTTGATACATTATTGCTTTTCCATTTTTGTTGATTTATTATTGTCATACTTTCCTTTAATTCTTTGACTATACATATACATATATACACTGTATATATATAGTATATATATATTATACACTATATATATATTAGCTGCTTTGAAGTCTTTCACTATCAAGTCCAACTTCTGGGGATCTCTGGAGACTGAAGACTGCTCTTTTTTTGTCCTTGACTCTAGGTAATATTCTCCTGTTTCCTTGCATTTCTCACTTTTTCTGGTTGTTAAAAACTGGACATTTTAGGGGCGCCTGAGTAGCTCATTCGGTTAAGCATCTGACTTCGTCTCAGGTCATGATCTCACACTTCGTGAGTTCGAGCCCCTTGTTGGGCTCTCTGCGGTCAGTACAGAGCCCGCTTCAGATCCTGTGTCCTCCTCTCTCTTTTCCCCTTCCCCTTTTGAGGTCTCTCTCTTGAAAATAAATAAAAAATAAATAAACCTTTTTTATTTTTATTTTTTTAATTTTTTTTAACGTTTATTTTTGAGAGAGACACAGAGCATGAACAGGGGAGGGGCAGAGAGAGACGGAGACACAGAATCTGAAACAGGCTCCAGGCTCTGAGCTGTCAGTACAGAGCCTGACGCAGGGCTCGAACTCACGGACCGTGAGATCATGACCCGAGCTGGAGTCGGAAGCTCAACCGACTGAGCCCCCCAGGTGCCCCTGTTGTTGTTGTTTTTAAATTTATGACCTTTGAACCCGTGTCTGCCTCACTTAGAGATCGGCCAGTATTTGATCAGAAGTATTCTCAAACACCATGAGTTAGTAAACCTTCTATCCTTGATCAAAGACCTTTGTGTGGGCAGAGGAGCACGTTCAAAATCTAGGCATTTTCAGGTCTGCCTGGCTTTTGCTTTTCACTGGGCTGTTCATACTTCCTCTGTCCACACACATGGCCTTAGGGTCAGTCAGAAGTCTGTGGCTGGCTTGGGCCCTTCCCAGGGGCACACAGCCTCAGCCTTTCTATACGGCCTCCGGGCCAGTCATTTCCACTGTCACTGCTGGTAGGCGTGGATGCCACCCATTGCTCCAAACTGAGCGAGTCCCTTTACCCCTGGCACTGCAGCTGCTGTGCCCATGGCCACCCCTCCCCGCAGAGCCTCGGCCTTCCCAGCTGGGAGGGTGCTAAGGGACGAGCCTGGGGCCCGCGTGGTGCAGACGCTCACGGTTCCTACCTGAAGTGCAGCAGTCTTCAAGGACGGATACTGCTTGAAGGATGGACACTGCTTCGATGGTTGCCTGTTCTTGGATGATTTCCAGCGTGTGGAAATGGCTGTTTTCGTCAATTTGCGCGGTTTCATAATTGACTTTTGGGAGGAGCATTTGCCAACCTCTTCACCTGGCTACAAGTCGAAGTTCTGCCTCCCTGGAGTGCACTTGTGACTGGAAACGTGGGGCAGAGCTGAGGGTGGTCGGAGGGCAGGGTCGGAGGTAGGGGAGAAGTCGCTGTATGTGAGGATGTGAAGGTTGGTTGGGATGGACGAGATTCATTTAGCCGAGGAGGAAAATGGCGGTGCCCATGGGGAAAGGGATTTTCCCAAGTTCTTGAAGCTCAGTCAGTGGAAAGCTGATATTGGAACCTGGCCCTCCTGACTCCCAACTCAGTGCTCTTTCCCTTCTGCCAAATTGCTTCAGTGGTTGTCATTTAGAAGTCTGAATCCCTAGGAGTTTTCAATGTGACAGATCCATCCATCTCCCTCCCTCCCTTCCTTCCTTCCTTGCTTCCTTGCTTCCTTCCTTCCTTCTGCCCTTCCTTTGGTCCATGCATCCATCCATTCGTCTATCATCCATCCATCTTCCTCCCTTCCTTCCTTCCTTCCTTCCTTCCTTCCTTCCTTCCTTCCTTCTTTCCTTCCTTCCTTCCTTCCTTCCTTCCTTCCTTCCTTCATTCTTTCCTTCCTTTGGTCCATCCATCCATCCATCATCCATCCATTTTCCTTCCTTCCTTCCTTCCTTCCTTCCTTCCTTCCTTCCTTCCTTCTGTCCTTCCTTTGGTCCATCCATCTATCCATCCACCCATCATCCATCCATCATCCATCCATCTTCCTTCCTTCCTTCCTTCCTTCCTTCCTTCCTTCCTTCCTTCCTTCCTTCTTTCCTTCCTTCTGTCCATCTATCTGTCCATCCATCCATCATCCATCCATTCATCCATCATCCATCTTCCTTCCTTCCTTCCTTCCTTCCTTCCTTCCTTTGGTCCATCCATCCATCCATCCATCCATCATCCATCCACCTTCCTTCCTTCCTTCCATCCGTCTGTCTGTCCATCCATCCATCCATCCATCCATCCATAATCCATCCATTCATCCATCATCCATCTTCCTTCCTTCCTTCCTTCCTTCCTTCCTTCCTTCCTTCGTTCCTTCCGTCCTTCCTTTGGTCCATCCATCCATCCATCATCCATCCATCTTCCTTCCTTCTTCCCATCATCCTTCTGTCCTTCCTTTGGTCCATCCATCCATCATCCATCCATTTTCCTTCCTTCCTTCCTTCCTTCCTTCCTTCCTTCCTTCCTTCCTTCTGTCCTTCCTTTGGTCCATCCATCTATCCATCCACCCATCATCCATCCATCCATCATCCATCCATTTTCCTTCCTTCCTTCCTTCCTTCCTTCCTTCCTTCCTTCCTTCCTTCCTTCTTTCCTTCCTTCTGTCCATCTATCTGTCCATCCATCCATCATCCATCCATTCATCCATCATCCATCTTCCTTCCTTCCTTCCTTCCTTCCTTTGGTCCATCCATCCATCCATTCATCCATCATCCATCTTCCTTCCTTCCTTCCTTCCTTCCTTCCTTCCTTTGGTCCATCCATCCATCCATCCATCCATCATCCATCCACCTTCCTTCCTTCCTTCCTTCCATCCGTCTGTCTGTCCATCCATCCATCCATCCATAATCCATCCATTCATCCATCATCCATCTTCCTTCCTTCCTTCCTTCCTTCCTTCCTTCCTTCCTTCCTTCTGTCCTTCCTTTGGTCCATCCATCCATCCATCATCCATCCATCTTCCTTCCTTCTTCCCATCATCCTTCTGTCCTTCCTTTGGTCCATCCATCCATCCATCCATCATCCATCCACCTACCTTCCTTCCTTCCTTCCTTCCTTCCTTCCTTCCATCCTTCCATCCTTCCATCCTGTCCTTCCTGTGGTCCATCCACCCATGCATCCATCTTCTTCCTTTCTTCCTTTCTCCCTCCCTCCCTCCTTCCCTCCCATCCATCCATCCATCCATCCATCCGTCCGTCCAATATTTATTAAGTGCTTACTGTGTGCCCAGCACTGTGCTGTGCTGTGAGGATAAGTAGAGAACAAGAACTGACATGACCCCAGTGTCACGATCCTCATAGTCTCAGAGTGGCGGCACTAGCCTCAGGAAAGGACCTTGCAAGATCCATTTTGAAGAAATATCCCACACTTCTCTGTTAGTCTTAATTAAGGCAGTTCCCCTTTCCAGGGAAAACAATGAGTTTTAATTAATTTCTGAGCTGAAACCCTTCAAACCGTGATTTCAACCAAGTATAATTTGTGGAAAATTTTTATTTATGGAAAAGTTTTAAGTGTGTAAAGCATTTAAATAGAAAAAATCAATTGTCATATTCAATGGTTTGGTAGCAAAAAATTTCATTTCTGGAATGAATCTCAAAGGCAAGCTTACTGTGAGTTCTCTTTCAAAATATTTAGTGAAGTGGATGGCTCTAAAAACAACTCCTCTAGACGAATGTATGACCCTGAAGCCCTTGGCCTGACACAGAGGGAATGTGGCGGAATGTGGTAGAAACAGCACGGCTTAAGACACTTGCCAGCTGCTTGCGGCTGCCTGTGTGATTCCAGGGAGCCATATGGGAACTGAAAAATTCAGGAAAGAATCTGGATGCTTTGTCCACACAACAAATAATTGGATATTTGGAAATGAGATTTTGGACCGTATCTTGACTCTTCCTCTGGGAATGCCTAAATACAACCCCAGAGGGATTCATGGAATTTTTAAAATCTCGTCTTTCTCTCGTCCTCCTCTATTTTTTCCCCCTGGGTGATCTCATTCGATAGTCACATCCAAATCTTGTCTCCAGCCCTGATCCTCTCCCAGGCACCATTTCCAAAGGCCTCTAGAGCCTTCCTGCCAGCGTGCCAGTGATGAGGAGGGCTCACCAAATGTCCCTGGGCTCCTACGTTTGCCCGCCTCCCTACAGGAAGGTCAGGCCATGAGCCCGGGCTCTGGCCGATGGGATGTGAGTGACAGTGGGGTGACCTCCAGGTCCAACCCCAGGAAATATTCTGTGTGTTCTCCGGCTCTCTCTTCTGCCACAGTGACCTTGCAGGCTAGAGGTTCCAGAGGGCGGAGATAGAAGTCGGAAAGGAGGCGCCTGACCTGCATCAGACTTTGTGAATGAGTGCGGTGCCCCGTTCTTGGGTTTCCCCACCGAGATTTGGGGTTCATTTATCACGGCAGCCCAGCCTAGCCTCGCTTGGCTGATATCTCCAGGATGTCCCACAGGCACCCTGCAGACAACGTGTCCAGAGTTGAGCAGCCATCTTCAAATTTGTTCCCTAACTATGGAGTGACATCAATGTTCTCCCAGACGCCTCTGAGTCTCTTTGGATTCCGTGTGTCGCCTCGCACGGGAGGGGCCCGCCTGCGTTTCCTCCTCACCACCGCGTCTGCTCACAACCTGCCGTCTCTCACCTGGACCCACACCGTGACCTCCGCTGGCCCGGTCTCTCTCCCGAGCTCCGGCTCTCAGGAGCTACCAGCATTGCCATTCACAAACACAAATCTGATCATGCCGTTCCTTCTCTTGAAAGCCCTGGAAGGGTCTCTGTCGCCTTGGAAGAAGGCACCGGCCTGGCTTCCCCCCCCAAGTCTTACAGTCCGTCCTGCCTGGCCAGGCCGCTTGTCCCTCCCCGTGTGCACCGTGCCCCTCGGTCTTTTGTGCCTTGCAGATGCTGCAGTCTGTTTTACTTCGTCTGGGTCCCAGCTCGTCATTCAACTCCCGCCCAAATGAATTTTTCTCTTCGCCAACACCTCAGGCAGAATAAATTCTCCCTTCTTCCTTCCGCTGTCCTCAGCGCATAATTCCAGAGCAGCCTGTGTCCTCTGGGTGTTATGCAGGCAAAGCGGGAGGGAAGGACCGCGGGGTCAAAAAGTTGGGGGGGGGGGAAACGGAATTAGTCAAAACCGAACGTTGTTAAATGCAAATAGCACGTGACTCTGAGAGGCGTGACCAGCCCCACATCGCAAACTGCACGTGAGCATCTGGGGGGCACCTCGTGGGGCTCGTGTCCTGGGGAAGTTGTCATGTTATCTATGCCCTCGCGTCACAGATGGGGAGACTGAGGCCCAGAGCACGCAGCTGGCGGGCGGCCAGGCTGACAGTGGAAGAACAGAACTGCGGGCCGTGGGGGCGTGTGCTTGCGGGGGGCGGGGGGGCTGGGCCGCTGGCAGAGGACCGCGCCTCCCCTCAGGCCACCTGCCTGCCAGCACCTGCTGCTCCCCGGCCCTTGCCCTGCGAATGCAGACACACTGCGCCCCGGGGTGGGGGCACTTGGGGGACTGGGAGGGTCTTCCCTAGGGAGGGTCCACGCTGCGCCCCGGCCAGGGCACTTGGGGGCCTGGGGGGGGACTTCACCAGGGACAGTCCACACTGCGCCCCGGCCGGAGGACACTTGGGGGACTGGGAGCATCTTCCCTAGGGAGGGTCCACGCTGCGCCCTGGCCAGGGCACTTGGGGGCGGGGGGGGGGGACTTCCCCGGGGACGATCCATACTGCGCTCCGGCCGGAGGGCACTTGGGGGACTGGGAGCATCTTCCCTAGGGAGGGTCCACGCTGCGCCCTGGCCAGAGCACTTGGGGGACTGGGGGGGACTTCCCCGGGGACGATCCATACTGCGCTCCGGCCGGAGGGCACTTGGGGGACTGGGAGCATCTTCCCTAGGGAGGGTCCACGCTGCGCCCTGGCCAGGGCACTTGGGGGCCTGGGGGGGGGGACTTCCCCGGGGACGATCCATACTGCGCTCCGGCCGGAGGGCACTTGGGGGACTGGGAGCATCTTCCCTAGGGAGGGTCCACGCTGCGCCCCGGCCAGGGCACTTGGGGGACTGGGGGGGACTTCCCCGGGGACGATCCATACTGCGCTCCGGCCGGAGGGCACTTGGGGGACTGGGAGCATCTTCCCTAGGGAGGGTCCACGCTGCGCCCTGGCCAGAGCACTTGGGGGCCTGGGGGGGGGACTTCACCAGGGACAGTCCACACTGCGCCCCGGCCGGAGGACACTTGGGGGACTGGGAGCATCTTCCCTAGGGAGGGTCCACGCTGCGCCCTGGCCAGAGCACTTGGGGGACTGGGGGGGACTTCCCCGGGGACGATCCATACTGCGCCCCGGCCGGAGGGCACTTGGGGGACTGGGAGCATCTTCCCTAGGGAGGGTCCACGCTGCGCCCCAGCCAGGGCACTTGGGGGACTGGGGGGGACTTCCCCGGGGACGATCCATACTGCGCTCCGGCCGGAGGGCACTTGGGGGACTGGGAGCATCTTCCCTAGGGAGGGTCCACGCTGCGCCCTGGCCAGAGCACTTGGGGGCCTGGGGGGGGTACTTCCCGGGGACGATCCATACTGCGCCCCGGCCGGAGGGCACTTGGGGGACTGGGAGCATCTTCCCTAGGGAGGGTCCACGCTGCGCCCTGGCCAGAGCACTTGGGGGCCTGGGGGGGGGACTTCCCCGGGGACGATCCATACTGCGCCCCGGCCGGAGGGCACTTGGGGGACTGGGAGCATCTTCCCTAGGGAGGGTCCACGCTGCGCCCTGGCCAGAGCACTTGGGGGCCTGGGGGGGGGACTTCACCAGGGACAGTCCACACTGCGCCCCGGCCGGAGGACACTTGGGGGACTGGGAGCATCTTCCCTAGGGAGGGTCCACGCTGCGCCCTGGCCAGAGCACTTGGGGGACTGGGGGGGACTTCCCCGGGGACGATCCATACTGCGCCCCGGCCGGAGGGCACTTGGGGGACTGGGAGCATCTTCCCTAGGGAGGGTCCACGCTGCGCCCCGGCCAGGGCACTTGGGGGACTGGGGGGGACTTCCCCGGGGACGATCCATACTGCGCTCCGGCCGGAGGGCACTTGGGGGACTGGGAGCATCTTCCCTAGGGAGGGTCCACGCTGCGCCCTGGCCAGAGCACTTGGGGGCCTGGGGGGGGGACTTCACCAGGGACAGTCCACACTGCGCCCCGGCCGGAGGACACTTGGGGGACTGGGGGGGACTTCCCCGGGGACGGCCATGGACCATCACTGGATCGATGGGTGAGGCGTGGTCATGCGGACGGACCTCCTGTGGGTTGTCTGTCACTGTCCCACGTGAAGACCTTCTTCCTGCAATGAGAGAAGAAAATAGCCACCGCCGTCCAGATGCTCTTCTGAGCGTCCTACAGACACTCCTTCACCTGCACGACAACCTGTTCACAGGTGCCACGGCCGTTCTCAGTGACCCCGAAGAGACTGAGGCTCAGAGGGAAAGCAGTGACTTCTGCAGTGACCCGCAGGGCCGGGACCGGAGTTCAGGCCCCCGCCTCGCTCGCGGCCACCGCCGTGAGCTCCTCTCCCCCCACCAAGCACTCACCACACTCTGGCGGGTGCTTTCCAGCACCGCCTCTGAGGCGGGCACTGTTGACGGCCCTGCGGCCACTTCTGAAACGTGACCAGCAGCGCCCTGGGCTGGAGATCGCCACTCTCTAGCTGTGCGCTCCAGGGCAGTTCACTTAGCCTCTCTGGGCCTCAGATGCCTTGCTTCTAAAGTCGGGATAACGGTGCCCCCAAAACACTGTGCACATGGGAGGCCCCTCGTATGGTGTGCGTGGGGGGCGGGGAGCGGCGAGGGCCAGTCTGAGAAGTGGGCCCCCAGAGCGGCTGCTGCAAGCCTCCTTCCCTCCCTTCTTTTGTCCCTTCCCGCATTTCCCGGCCTCCTACTGGGCCCGGGCCTGTGCACTTGGCTTCAGGGGAAAGACTCCTGGCCTCTGCCGTCTTTCCCAGCTCCTGGGAACCCCAAGGGTGCTTTCTGGCTGGTTGTGCGTTTCCTCCGCAGGCCAGCCCTCCTCTCCTCTACCCTGCCCGCCAGAATGACCACAGTGGGCTCTTGCCCCTACAGACTGATGGGGAAACCCCTCTTCCCTGGGCGCCCGGGGGCCACTTTCTGGGGCCTTCCCTGGCGCCCGTTAGATGATGAGGTACCGTCACGCTACGGGCAGCTGAGGGCGCACTTTTAAGCCACACTGCAACCCAGTAAGAAGGGGTGGCCCCTGCACTGGTCGGAGCTGGTCACCGCCCCACTCTCCGTCCCCATGGTGCTTTATGCATGCACACGGAGAGCTGGGGAGCAGTGCGCTATGGCTGACCTCCCTGAGGCCAGCCCCTGGTTCTGGTCATCACCCGGTCCCCATGGAGGGACCAGGAAGCCCCCGCTCTCACTCGCCCTGCCCACCCTACCCTGCGCCCTGCCACCCCGAAGCTCTTTGTCCGGATCCTCCACTGTCCCCCGCAGTGCCCTCCCCCAGGTCATTACCCACACTGGCCTCTCTGCCAGGAGCGCCCTTCTGTTTTCTCCACCTGTTTATCCTTCCGGAGATTGTCTGGTTTATTTCCCGCTGTCTCCCTGGGGCCTGGAGCCAGGCGCAGAGTAGGTGCTCGGCAAACACTTGATGAACGGAAGAAGGAAACACACCTGTCGCACTGCGGTGTCTATGTGTCTACGAGAAAGAGGAGCCCGGATGGCTGAAAACGGTTGTCACCCTGGTCTCTGCCGGGCTCTGGGCTCTTGCTTGCTTGGCTTCTCACACACCAGGGGCTTGGCTGGCCCACGGCGGTGGCGCCCCTGGGCAAAGAGATCCCTGCCTCCACCAAGAGGCTCCCACAACCACCACCCCAGCCGCCCAAAGAGCTGCCAGCTCCCCCCCCCTCCCGCCCCCGCCCCCGTCTCCCTTCTCTGTTGGGATTGGGCAGCCAGATCCCTGTCTCCCTGTGGGGCCTTTCCTTCCTTCTCCATCCGGACTCGTTTCCCTTCAACCTCCGGGTCAGACTTCTGTTCCTGGCCTGAGTTAAAGTCCCGTCCAGGCGTCCTTGACAACTTGACAATGGGATGGCTGTGCTCGATCTTTCTTCTAAAGCCCTCACCTCAACCCCTTGTCATTTGCTGAAAGTCATTAGGAGACGTTCCTGCAAGGCACCGCGGCCCCCCCAAATGGGGCAGCTCCCCTCCCCACCCCCCAACTCGCCACCCTGCGGCTTATTTCTGCCCCCTGCCCCTGGCAGCTCCCCCCTCCACCTGGAAGCCCTCCCTTCCTGACCTGGCATCTTCCCCCCACCCCTGCAGCTTCCTCTCCTCACCTGGCCCCCCCCCCCCCCCCCCCCCCGCCCCAAGCAGGTGCAGACTTCTTAGTTTTGCTGGAGGCCAGGCCAGGGGCGGCTGGGAGCACAGCGCAGGGGAGGGGCTCCCCTCTGTAGAACCTGGCACCCCAACAGCCTGTCTCCTCAGTCTCCTTCCTGCTGGGTCCCCAAGTGTCCCCAAGAGCATTGCTCATGGGTCCCTGGACCGTCTCTGAATCAGGCCCGTGCGGGTAGTTGCCCAAGCTGAGCTCTGTCGCATTTATAAAGAAAATTAAAATACTATCACTAGAGACCTTCAATAATTAAAAAAAAAAAAAAAAACCTGAGCCTTTTAATGAGTAAGTGGTCTGATTGAAACTTGGAGAGAAGAAGTCTTTCTGCTCCTTTTTGAAGGGGACGCATTGCAATGGCGGGAGGAATCAGTCTGGATCTTGAAGCTGAAGGGTTTGGACCGGGGCTCAGTGGGGCCCCCACTCACCTCTCAGGAAAAGCACCGTCTAGTGGGTCCAGCCATGTGCCAGGCATCTGGCGTCTGTTTTTTCATGAATCCTCTACCCTCTCAGGTCAAGAGATCGTTGGCATTTGTCTAAAGTTCCCCCAGGTGATTCCCACGTGGAGCCCAGGCCTTGAACCGCTGGGTCAGCACGGTGGCTCTCAAACTTGCGGGACGTGTCAGAACCAGCAGGGGACACATTAGAACACAGATCCCTCGGCCCCATCCCAGAGTTTCCGGTTCGGTGGGTCTGGGGGGGGGGCCCTGGGAATCGGCATCTGTAACCGGTTCCCAGCAATGCCGACGCTGCTGGTCCTGGGATGACACAGAGAACCAGGGGGTCGGGGTCGTGCTGGTGAGGCAACTACAGAAACAGAGAGGTGAGGCGTGTCACTTAGGACACCCCACTGGCACATGGGGACGTGGGCCTTGGAGCCCTTCGGATAGATTGCTGAACCCCAGGTCGGGGAGAAGGGAACGGCCTCTATGTAGGCGCTATATAGGTACTAGGTAGATAGGAGGTTCAACGAGATCTTTCTTCTAGAACAATGCCCTTGCCAGAGTAGGTCCAACAGCTTATAGTCTTGATTATGTTTGTTCTGTTTCTTGAAGGATCGGCTGAAGACCAGCCTTCTTCCCTCGGCCCCCGACGGCTCTTCTGCTTCCCGGGGGGGCCAAGCGGCCGTCTCTGAGGCACCCGCCTCCCCCCTCCCAGGAGCAGCGGCCGGGTGCGATCGGGTCTGGAGCCCAGTGCCCCGCGCGGAGCTGGGAACCAGGAGGCGGTGAGGGAGATGGCGAGGGCTGCTTCCCCGTCTCACGGCGTCTCAGGGTCTCAGGGTGACACGCGGTGCTTCCGTGGCCCTTCACGCCCACGCCGGCTGAGCGCACGTCCACCGCGGCGGCGCCGCAGACGCTGTCCCCGCGGTCTCCCGAGACTTCTCCCCGTCGGGATGTCAGACAGGATGCCTGACTACAACCTGCCGCTCTTCCTTGCCGCCCGTCCCCATGTCTTTCTCCTGCACCGAAGCCCCCGGGGTCCCCGAGTTGGTCACTAACGAGGGTGAGCACAGGGCGAGCAGGTGCTGGGTGCGGGCTTTCCTCCGTCCCCCGCAAGTCCCCCGCCGCCTTCCCCGGGTCCAGCCACCAAGGCCTCTCTGGACTCTGGACAGGGGCCTCCTAGGGAGCTAGCTTCCTGTAGTGTCCTCACAGGGGGACAGATGGCTCTGAAATGTCTCTGGTCTTACTCCCCTGCTTAAAAGCCCCCAGCGACTTGGTTCCAGTCTGCGAATACAAATGAAGCCGCTGCCTTCCTCCCTGAGCCTGGACGGTGGCTCTCATGCTCCGCCCTGCCCCCCAGCTCTTCCCACCTTGCCCGTGGCTGGCTCCTTCTCCGCTCAAAGTTCCCCGGCCCCTTAGTGACCCCTTCATCTCCGTGTGCTGACTGCCGCATTTTCTCCTGGGTACTTACTACTGTCTGAAAAGAACTTTCCGCGTTAGGACAGGGGCTCCTCACCAGCGCAGGGGTACTTGTCTGTCTCCGCCATCACTGTGTCCCCGTGTCCAGCAGTGTGCGCGAGCTGCGTGACCTTGGGGATTCCCACGTCTCTGAGCTTTGGATTCGGAGAAGGGGTGAATCAGTCCCGCTCTTTTGAAAGCGTTGCAGCCTTATGGGGCAGAGTCAACCAGCCGACTGTTCTGGAAAAAGCACCCGGGAGGCATCCGCCAGCCTGCCTGCATTTCAGGCCTGGGGCCTCCCCCCACTTCCTCGAGGACTTTAACCAAGTCACCAATAACGTGGGCCTCAGTTTGAGCCCGGGTGGTGGTGCTGATGTGCCCCTGGCCGAGAGGCTTCGTCTGTGCCTCCAAGTGGTTAACGTACCCGTGAACCCAGCACGCAGACCACAAGTTACGCAGGATGGGGGAAGGAAGGCTGCCCTGGGGCCAGAAAGCCGGGGCTGGAGTCTGGAGCCTGACACGCTCTGGCTCGGTGAACTTGGCAATCACTGCCTGGAGTCTATTTCCTCAGCTGTGGAAAGGGGACCATCACACGCGCCCCACAGCCTGCTTCTGGGAATTATATACAATTACCTGCAATGTCGCCCCTTGTCCCTGAGAGCAGGTTCCTCCCCTTCCCCCACCCCCACCCCGTCTTCTTCCCCAGGATGCACTGGGTCCCTGGGAAAGTGTCCAGCATGGAGTAGGTACTCAGTCATTTGTCACAGTCGACTTTTCTTGGGGACAATGCTTAGGGGCTCTTCTACTAAAACAAGCAGACAGACAAGGGGAGAAGCTCAGAGCCTGTGCGGCCCCCGCCTTCACCTTACGGCTGGGGAGGGGAGTGGAGACCAGGGTGTCGGGAAGGGCTCCTCGGGAACCGTCTAACCCGGGACACCGCCCACCTCTTTTCTTGACTGCCGGCCACCGGCCGCAGCGTGCTTTGTTTGTAAGCCTCTTCCTAGGCCCCTGTTTGCCTGTCTCGTCTCCCTCAGCCCTGCACCGACCCCTTCTGCTCTTCCCCGCTCCCTGTGCGGGACCACATGTTCCCACAGCCGATGGCTCCTGCTTCCCATCCCCACCCGGGGCCTGAGCCTGAGATTTAGAATCTGTCAGGTTGGGAATTTACACCATGGAGGGGAGGGCGAGGGCACATTCCAAGGGGGGAGACTTCTTAGACATCTGGCCCCCCCACCCCCAGCCTGGGCACAGACAGCGTGAGCCCCTGGGACGCTGTTACTGGATAGGACTTCCACCTGGGGGGAAGACAGCAGAAGACAGTGCTGAGGGCTACTGCTCTTGGAGGCTGGAGGGAACGTGCACCCCCTCTCTCTTTCCCAGGTGTTTGAGGCTTTGCTCCCCTGCCCCGTTAGGCTCCCTCTCTGTCTCCCTCGCTGTCTGTCTCTCCCCCGCTCTGGACCAAAGAGACCCGGCTGGGAGGCAAGTGCGACAGAGACCCCTGAGGATTTTTACCTGACGCAGAGGCCTCTGGGGGAGGGGTGGAGGCAGGCTGGCCCCTGGCCCCACAGAGGCTGCAAAGCTGGCCTCGCCTCAGAGACTCTCCGGCACCCGCACTCCATATTTTCCTGAGGCCAAGTTGTATGTAGCACGTGGTGGGTACTCGAGGTGGGTACTCAGTCTGTCTAAAGCAGCCCATGATCTGGGGCGGCGACTTCCTGTGTGCTGAGCCTCAGTTTCTCCACTCGTCGTTTCCGCCCGGCAGGCTCTGCCCTGGATGGGACCTCGCACCCCCCCCCACACCCCCTCTAAGTGCTTCCACACCCAGGTGTCCGTCCTCATGTTCGGGGCTGCCCCCTTGGTGGCTCCTGGGCTTGGAGCACAGCCTTGCCCTGCCAGGATGTCCCAAAGCCTAAGGCACAGGCGTGGCTGCCCAGGAGTAGGTTGTGTCCGGCAGCCACAGGGCCTTTGCAGTGCCTAGAGAGTCCCCTAGGTTCTGTCTACACTGCCACCTCTTTAGAGGCCCCCGCAGAACACCTCACCACTTCCGCTCTGTCCTCCTTGTGGCTCTCTGCGACTTGGTCTGTCAAGGTGTTGGCACGGGTGAGGTCTGTCTCCCTCGGCGGACCACGGGCTCCAGGGCCTGGCGCCTGGCTGTTGTTCACCCCTGTGCCCCCCGGTGCCTGGAACCGTGGCTGGCCCAGAGTAGGCGCTCAGTAAGTTCAGGAAGAAAGGGAGGGAGGAAGGAAATGAGGGCAGGAGGAGGGAGGGGAAGGCGCAGGGAAGGGCCGAGGAAGGGAGGAAAGGGCTCTGGGGCTCGGCGCTCCCGGGACCATCTGCCCAGGCCGCTTGAGCGGTTGGCGCTCGCTCGGCCGGCGCGGGGTCGGCCGGCAGGTGGCGGTGCGCCCTCGGCTTGCGCGGGCGGCGGCGGCGGCGGCGGCGGAGCCGCGAGTCCCCCTCCTCCCGCCGGCTCCCTCCCCTCGCCGGCTCCTTTCTCTGCGCTCCTCTGCTCTGCGCTCCCCAGCCGTCCCTCCCGCTCATCGCCGGCCGCGGTCTCCCTCGCCCGTCGCCGCCCGCCGCCGCCCCTCGCGACCATGGCGCAACCGTGGGCCCCCAGCTTGCGCACCCTGAAGGGCCCCGTCCCCGCCTTCCCTCTCCCCGAGCCCCTGGGCCCCTCCGAGCCTGCCTCCTCCTCCTCCTCCGCCGTCTCTCTCCGCGCTCTTCTCGTCCGCTGAGCAGGTCCTTCTGTCTTCTTCTTTCCGCCTTTCCTCCTTCTTTTCTTCTTTCTTCTCCCACCGATCCCGGGCTCCTGGGGTCCCCGTCTGCGGTTCCTGCACAGGCCGTGCTTCCGGGCGAGCCGCTCCCGCTGGGCAGCGCGCCTGCCGGGCGGCGGCGAGGACCGGCAGGAGCAGCGGCGCGGAGCCCGCGCCCCGGGGTCTCGGTCCAGCGCCCGTGTCCCGGCGAGGACGGCGCCCGCCCAAGCCGCGGGCCAGGGGCGCCGGGCGCGGGCGGCGCCCGTGGCCGGAGCGGCTTCTGCTCGAGGCGCAGGTCTCGCTCATCAGCACATCGTCGTGCTCAAGGGGGACGCGACGCACAACCAGCGATGGTGCACTGGACGGGCGAGAACAGCAGCGTAAGTGGACCTCCGCGCGCCCCCCGCGGCCCCTGCCCCGGCCACCCGAGCCCGCCTTCCGGACGGCCCCGGGGTCACCCCGGGCGTTCTTGGCGACTTGGGGACGCGAGTCACCCTCCGCGGCGGCGCCCCTACTGGACTCCTGGCCACCGGTTCCTTGGGGGAGAGAGTTCCCCAGATAACGTGAGCGCCCCGCCTGACAGATTTCCAGGACCCGAGCCACCTCGGAGGCGCCCCTAGTAGCTTCCAGAGCCCAGGTTACGCGGGAGGGGGTGTCTCCCGAGGCTTCGGGGCGCTGGTCACCTCGGTCCTTTAGGACCACCTTCACTCGGTGTTGCGCCTCGACCGCTCTGACTCCACCCGGTCTGCTCAGCGTTGCGTTCTGGGATTTTGGCTGCGGGACCCTCTCCGCCCTGGTCTGTCCGGGACTTCGCTCGTGGTCTATCCCGGAGCTCGCTCCAGGGGCTTCCCCGGTTAGCTCGGCGTCTGATTCTGGGACGCCCTCCTCGCCCCCTCCCCCCGCTCCGGATTCCACTAATGTGACCGGGGCTACATCTGGAAGCGCAGGGATCTGCGTACCCACGGAGTTGGGCGCCGCGCTCTCCACCCGCGCCCGCAAACTCCCTGGCCTCCCTCCACCTTCCCTGCCGCTCTGGAAGTTGGGCTCCCCCGGCCTCGCCACATCTCTTAGGGTCCTCGGCGCCTACTTCCTCCAGCGCAGCGCTGTGGTTCCTACTCCTCCGGACCGAGGCCGGTCCTTGTTTTGTGTGTGTGTGTGTGTGTGTGTGTGTGTGTGTGTGTGTCGCCTGCGGGGGTGTGGGGATGCCCTCCCGTTCCTCCCTGCGGGCTGCCTTGGCCTCGCTTTTACCCTGGGCAGATGACCAATGGTCACGCATGGGTCACCTCCCAGCAGCCCTACTTGATCATCTCCAGTTTCGGAAGCGTGCAGGGAGGGTGGCAGCTGTTGGCCAACTGGTTGTGCCTGGGGTAGAGATGGGACTCCGCTTACTCCCCTCCATCGCTGTTTGCTCTGGTCGCCCCCCGTGGCTACCCCTCCCCAGCTCCTCTCCTTGACCGCTGCTGCTCTCCCAAGTTCTGGGGAGGCAGCTTTGGGCCAGGGCCCCTGCATGCTTTAGGAGTGGAGGGGTGGGGATCTATGTGCTTCCCTACCCAGGAAGGGGGTGTATCAAGGGCTGGGGGCACTTTGACCCCCTGCTTTGCTGCACAGGCGGAGACACCTGGTCTCTAGACTTGGGTCCTTTCTGCCACCTCCAATCAGACTAGAAGCTTTGGGGGGTGGTGGGGGTGGGGGTGTGAGTTACTCTCTGGACACCAGCAGGGGGCGCTCAGGGTGCCGACTGAGTGGGGGTGGGGGGCAGGTGCTCCCTAGGAGGCCTTCCCTGTCTGAATCTTGACAGAGGGGTCACTGGTGAACAAACTTTGTCCCCTGTGCTGTATGCTGTAACTTAGGGACTGGCGGCGAACCAACAGCACAAGGAGGAAGTGAGCATCTAAGGTTCTCCCAGCCAAGCCCCCCGCCCCACCTGCTGAGGTGGTCGAACAAGCTGCCTGTTCCGTCCCTTGGTCATTTTCGCTTCATGGGGTGGGGGAGGTGGGGGTGGAAGAAGGGAGAGAGGGGCACTGAGAGGTGGAGACCAGCCTTCAAAGTGGGACCGGCACCCAGCCCACCCATGCCATCCGGACCGTAGAGCCAGAGGGCTCTTCCTTGGAGGGAGCGAGGAGGGAGCTTGGGTCAGCGGGGCTGCGGCACTGGGGCGGGGCTGGGGGGGCATCAGAGGAGCCCCCCCCCCCCAGGTTTGCTCCCTGCGGACAGTGGCTGAGTTGAGTGACTGCTTTGCAACTGCGTGGCTTGTATCCTGGCTGTTGGCGGAGAATTCCTGGAGAGGGGACTTGGGGGGGGGGGGGGGGGATCTGGCTTCTCTTTGGTGGGGGACAGGCGGTCCAGAAGCAGACAGGAGCTTCGAAGGGTGCATCTCTCCTCTGGCCCCCTGGAAAGGGGAGGGCAGGGATAGATAGCGTGCAGAAAGCAGGGCAGAGCCTGGCACTCAGCGGACACTTCAGAGGCGGAAGCCAGAAGTATCTGATTCTGTCAAGTGTTGTTGACTGTGGGGTAGAGAGAGAAGGCACACAGCGCTGGAATGTTGACCCAGGCATTTGGCACAAGTACCTTCTCACTCCTGCGTCGCGTCTCCCGCTCACCCATCCTCTGGAATGGGACGTTGAGGCAGACTGAGTTCTCCCCGAAAAAGCAGATCATCTTCTGGCTTGGGGGACGGGTGATGCCTTGAGAGTTTCACCTTGTCTGGGGAGTGCTCAGGAGGGGAGTGAAGCTGCTCCCGGTAGTAAATGAAGACGTTTTTCTTTTTTTTAACGTTTGTTTATTTTTGAGACAGAGAGAGACAGAGCATGAACGGGGGAGGGGCAGAGAGAGGGGGAGACACAGAATCCGAAACAGGCTCCAGGCTCTGAGCCATCAGCCCAGAGCCCGACGCGGGGCTCGAACTCACGGACCGCGAGATCGTGACCTGAATTGAAGTCGGACGCTTAACCGACTGAGCCACCCAGGCGCCCCGAAGACGGTTTTTTTTTTTTTTTTTTTTTTTTTTTTTAAATTTTTTTTTTTCAACGTTTATTTATTTTTGGGACAGAGAGAGACAGAGCATGAACGGGGGAGGGGCAGAGAGAGAGGGAGACACAGAACCGGAAACAGGCTCCAGGCTCTGAGCCATCAGCCCAGAGCCCGACGCGGGGCTGGAACTCACGGACCGCGAGATCGTGACCTGGCTGAAGTCGGACGCTTAACCGACTGAGCCACCCAGGCGCCCCGAAGACGGTTTTCTAATTGTTACTTTCTCAGCGCTCAGTGCACGCTGCACGCGTGGCCTTGTCTTCTGGGCACACGAGCGTTCTGGGGAACGTGTTTTGCTGGCAGCTGTGGGGCCAAAGGTTTTAGCCGGGACGCCGTGCTTGGTTTTACCTCTGCTTGAAGGCGCCACCTTTTAGGGCCACAGGAGGGAAGACACTAACTTGAGGCCAATTTGCTGAGTGGAGTCTTTCATTTCACTTAATTTGTCCGCGTGGCGAGACCCAAGAAAGTGCATTTTGCAGATGTGGCCCACCTGAGCAGAGAACATGTTTTCAAAATTAAAAAAAAAAAAATGCATTTGCTGAGAGGGCGAGACTTTTGGAAATAGTATTTTAGAGCATCTGCAAGAAGGAGTCACAGGATGCAAGAGACCAGCCCTCGGTCGCTGAGCACTGGGAACATGTGTGCGTTTTCCTTCCCATGGCCTGATTTCTTCCTGCTCCCATGGAGATAGATAGGGAAGCAGACTTGCTTGGGAGTTCAAACACTGCCTTTCTGTCTGTTGAGCTGCAGAAACAAATTGTTATGTGTGAAATTCATCTTTCGTTGAAACCACTGGGCATCACCTTTGAGGGATCCAGGATGGGCTTTGCACACACGCTTCCGGGTGTCGCTTCCCTGGAGCCGCCCTCAGAGGCGGAGGTGCGATTTGAAGGTGAAAATCGCATGCTTAGGTTGCTTATTTTAAGCCTAGCTCACCTGCGTGCCTTCCCTCGCCGCCCTTGAACTTCCGCTTTGATGCATTAATTCCCTTGAACGTGAGCTTCCTGCAACCAGATCTGGGTTGTTCAGGGGTGTCACGTTTACGAGCCGATCAGCACCTCCCCCCCTCCCCTTCCGTCCCCCTCTCGTTTTCCACATTCGCTCCGTGCTGTGTCTACAGGGCTGGGGATGTCGAGGGGAGTCGTGTGCAAAGGTAATTCTGAACCCGTTATCCACCTTCTCTGTTCCAGAGTCTTGAGGAACCTGGTATATGTGTGTATTTTACACCCCGAGAGCCAGGGCTCCAAATCAGACAAATGGAGCTTTCGGGGGCGTGAATTGGGCCGTGACAACTTGCCAGATGTCAAGTTCCTTGAGGGCAGGTGTGTTACATGCTAGGGTTCCCATATCAAAGCACCACAGACCGGGTGGCTTAAATGACCGAAGTGTATTTCCTCACAGACTGGGAGGCTGGGATCCAGGCGTGGACAGGTTGGCCTCCTCTCAGGCTTCCCTCCGGGGCGTGTAGATGGCCCTCTTCTCCCTGTGTCCTCACATGGCTGTCCCTCTGTGTCTGTGTCCTGATCTCCTCTTCTTATAAGGACCCCGGTCAGGTTGGATTAGGGCCTGCCCTGGGGACCTCATTTTAACTTGATTTTAACCTTTTTAAAGACGCTCTCTGCAAATACAGGTATAGTCAGAGGTATTGGGGGTCAGGACTTTTCTCATATGCATTTTTTGGAAGGGACACAGTTCAGCTCATAGCAGCAGGGAAGGGGCCCCCCCTCACCTTTTCATTCTCTGACCTTCATGCAGTGGAGCTCAGAGTGGTACAGTGGGAGAGAAGGGCGGGACATCAAAGCTAGACTAAAGGGATGAGTACCATCTTCCCTGGTGGGGAAATCAGGGGAGGCTGCATGGAGGAGGTGGTGTCAGGGCGGGCCTAAAGAATGAGTAGGGGAAGCATATGGGAGATGGAGAAGAACCTTCCAGCGGGGAGGAACAGCGTGGGCAAGCTCTGGGAGGTGGGAATTTAAAGGTGTGTGTTATGTTGTGAGGAGGGACCGTGAATGCATTGTGCAGGGAGACAAATCAGAGGGAAGAGGTTTGGGAAAACAAAGTCGACGTCAGCTCCTAGTGGACCGGACCGTGAGGCTGGAGAGCCCAATGTGGCAGTGCGGGGTGGTGGTTTTTGCTTTTTAAGGTTAACAGCTTTTATTTAGAAAGGCTGAAAAGATTGTATGCTAATTGGAACAGCTAGGCTGTCCAAGAGATGACTTGAAAATTCCCTTTTGATATCCCCCAAGAGCTGGATTCCACCATACACGCTTTGTTCTTTCTACAGAGCTCTGACCTCAGACGGAATCAGGCAGAATTATGGCTTAGGCTCCCTCCCATCGTGGCTGGGCTCCAGACAAGAGCCCGGCCCTCCGGGCAGACAAGCCGGTTGCTGGTGGTGGTGCCCAGGGAAGGTCGAAGCTGTGGGTGATCCCAGTTCCTTCCACGGGGTGCCCCCCACTCCTGCCTTCTCTCCTCTCGGGCGTCCGCGTGCTTTCGTAGAGACGGGGCCGGTCTGGCTCATCACGCAGACGGTGGTGGCGATCGACGTGCAGGCCTCAGAGCTGCCGGCCTGGGTTTGTAGCTGGCCGGATCCTTCCTGGCTCGGAGACCTTGGGCAGACCGGCTGCCCTGGGCCTCGCCGTCTTGGGGCTGGGGTGTGAAGGCTCGCGGCTTGCCGTGCAGGTGGGTGATCCCCGCGCTGTTTGCACAAGAGCCAGGCCCCCAGCAAGCGCTCAGGAAACGGGGTCGGGGTCCCGTCTGAGTTTCCGCAGCCTGCCGACGGGACTGCTGAGGGGCCTCGGAGGTGAGGCCTCTGGATGGAGGCTCTTCGAGGAGGCCGCTGCGATACTGAGGCCTGGGCCGGACCCCGGAGGGGCGGTGGGAGAGGACTGCCCGTGAGAGAGGTTTCCAGCTGGGGACGGACGGGACGTGGCTGCCCCCAGCTCCGTTGGCTTCCCGGCTCCTGGCCGGCCTCCGGCGCACAGACACCATAAAGGCCTCGTCATGCGGCACTTGTGGTTTTTGGACGAACGGGTCCAAGTCCCGAGACAAAGCTGACGTGTAGCCTCGTATCCGATGGCTGTGGTTTCGTGCTGAGGCTCCATTGCGTTCTTGGAGGTGAGGTTGGTGGCCCCGTGGCACAGGGTCTTACGGTCGAGTCTGCTGAACGTTCCACGTGATGCTTTGGAATTGCAGGCCACCACAGTGCGGGGCCTCCCGGCGTTGCGGGGTGGGGACTGGATTGGAGAGAGAGTTCTGGCTCACGGGGGAGCTGGGCTGTGGCTGGTCAGCGTGTCGATGGTGGGCATCTGCCCAGATGAAGTACTTCTCTGTCGTGGCAGCCATCACCAAGGGTGACCAGCGGCCACCTAGGGAGAGGCCGAGGCAGACCGAGGTCAAGGGACACGGTGACCCGTGCTGAAGGCCTGTCACGTTTGCTGTCAGGATGAGGGCTGGACAAACCCATCAGGGACCGTGGGCCTGGTGTCTGGGCTGAGAACAAGGAGAGAGGGAGGGAAGCCTGTGTTAGGACAGGGGACGGGGTAAGCAGAGTCTATGCATCCGTAGGGAGACACCCGCCCTTTGCCCGGGGTGGCCCAGGGGGACCTAGGGTCTTCTGCCTTCTTGCCGTGTGGGGAGAG
Organism: Lynx canadensis; assembly: GCF_007474595.2. Taxonomy (NCBI): domain Eukaryota; kingdom Metazoa; phylum Chordata; class Mammalia; order Carnivora; family Felidae; genus Lynx; species Lynx canadensis. The sequence goes on from NC_044306.2 coordinate 202,019,179, forward strand.
ACCCCATGAGTTGGAGAGCCCCAGGCGAAAAGAGGCTTCATATTAGTCCTTAAATCAGCTGCTTTCTCTAGACAGTTACAGGATACAGTGAGGGGCAAGGTCAAACACGGCCCCTGTCCTGGTGAGATGTTTGCTCTGGACGGGAATTCATCGCAGGGCATCCTGGCACCATGAAAACCTGCTCTGAGGAGGTCAGGGAGGACTTCCTGGAGGAGGTGGTAGTGAGGTGGCTCTGAAGGACCAGCAGAGTCACTGTCAGCTGGGCTGAGGTGGAGAGTGAGAGGGTGGGAATACGGAGGCCCGAGGAGAGGCACGGGGGCCTGAAAAGCCCGGAACACTAGGACGCAGAGAGGACATCCGTCAGTCAAGCAGCCTGGCTTGAAGGCAGAAAAGCAGCCCCATTAATAAAGTTCCCGAACCCGGTGCACAAATCCACTCGTACTTTAATGAAGTGGCTATTTAATTTGTAGTTGTGCGAGGGTTCCTGAGAGTATTTTAAAGAGGTCGTAAATTAACTCCCCCCTTCCGCACGTCCCTTCAGAGAAGCACGCCGCCCGGCGCACAGGCCTTGTGAAGGGCTGCTGTTGCTTTTAATTTTTATTTATTATATTTGTCGGAGGCAGGCTCAGACCCTGGAGGACGTGGCCAGGGAGCGCGGGGTTGGAGCGGTTGGAAGACGGGCTTGGGTAATACCGAACATCCCCGTGCCTCCTTCCATCTAGGAGGACCCTGACAAAGAGATTGAAAATGGCCTTGTGTTTGGGGCGCCCTCTCTTTCCCTCTTCAGCCTCCAAAGACCTAGCTATTTATAGATTCCTACCAACGGCTTATTTCAGCCACCCCCCTCCCAGCGCCCGGCGATCGTGTGGGTGCTTCGAGGAGCACACAGGGACGCCGACGACCCGAGACGCCCGGCTGCCCACTGTTCCTGCTGCCTTCCCCGTGTTCAGAAGCCCCGGGGAACGGGGGAGCCCGGTTCCTGAGGCCGGGCCGGCCCGGTTGGCCGGGTTGGCCACTGCGTTTGAGGGGTTGAAGGCTTATGCGCAGAACCGTTTGCAGCCTGCTCTTGCCGTGGGAATCCTGTGAAAGCTGGGGTTCCGTGCATAGAGGCCACGCCACGTAAACGTGAGACATGACACTTTCCCGGACCCGTGGGCCGCCCGGTCCCCGTGCCGCGGAAGTGGATGGCGGGGGTTGGGGTTGCCCTGTGCTGGCTGGTCGCCGGCAGGTGGGCACAGGTGCACGCGGGCCCTGACCTGCTCCGGCTTCTGCAGCGGACTCTGAGGCTTGTGTTCAACCTGTGACACGCGCCCGCAGAGGGCGGCAGCAAAGTCTTTTTTTTTTTTTTAATTTTTTTTTAAACGTTTATTTATTTTTGAGAGAAAGAGAGCGCGAGGGGGAGAGGGACAGAGCGAGAGGGAGTCACAGAATCGGAAGCAGGCTCCAGGCTCTGAGCTGTCGGTACAGAGCCCGACGTGGGGCTCGAACTCATGAACCGTGAGGTCCTGACCTGAGCTGAAGTCGGACGCTCAACCGACGCAGCCACCCGGGCGCCCCATGCAGCAAAGTCTTTTTAACTGAAGCCGTGTGGCTCGGGGCCACGCCACACAACGTGGCTTGTGCCCGTCATTTTTATCCCGATTAAGTTCCGTTTGCGGTCTTAAAAAATTAATAGAGGTACTTGAATGTGAGCTTTCACAGGAGGACCGAAGGAAAAAGGAAAAGTCAGATGATGCTCTTGGGAGGTAGAAAAGTTCCATCTCATCTTGCATTTCTGTAGCAGTCGGTTACTGTATTTGCACAGAAAATTACAATCTTTTAATTAGTTTCTTCTCACACCACCTCGAAGATCTTAAAATAACACCCCTCTCCTTCCTCAGTAATTTTCTTGCAAATGCAGATAATTTCCCCGCAACGTTGAGCTCGCCTTGTCTTCGACAGGGCACGTCTCTCGCACGGTGCCATTTCCTGATGCTCGGAGATGAATTAAGTTCAAATTAAAGGAAGAAAAGAGCCCGGCCGAGTGTGGCTGCCCCTATTCAGATCAATTTTAATTCAGAAAGGGTTCTTTATGAGGCTTCTGTGCCGTGGATCTATTTTCCGAAGCGTCAAGACGCGGAGATAGTTATCTCGCCGGCCTGGGCCGGGAGCTGGCGTTCGTGGGCTGGAAGCTCCGCCTTTCTGAGGTCACTTGATCTCGTAAAAACAATTCCTCGTCATTTACAGAGCGCTCCTGCCGAGTAATAATGAAAGTTAATAAGCTCGGTCCCCATTTATTACGCCCGTTACCGTTCCGGATGCCTCGCAGGCGTTACCCCTGGAAACGGTCCCGCAAGCTCCACACGGTGATGACGTTCACTCTACGGATAAGAAACGTGAAGTTCATGGCAGCGTGGGTTGTCCGAAGCCACAGGGCTGACATGGGGTCCTCGTTGGGATTTGACTTCTTTTACTCTTAAGCCTGAGTGTTTTTTAATGTAGTGCAAGAAGTGTTTTTCTTTGTCTTTTATTGCTAGTTTGGAATTGTGAGGAATACAAGCAACGTACAATCCATCCATCTCCGGAACTTGTCTGTCAAATGGAAACTCTGTCCCGTTATTACACGCTACGTCCCAGGGGCTCCTGGGTGGTTCAGTCGGTTAAGCATCCGTCTTCGGCTCGGGTCACGATCTCAGGTTTGTGGGTTCGAGCCCCGTGTCAGGCTCTGTGCTGACGGCTCGGAGCCTGGCGCCCGCTTCGGATTCTGTGTCTCCCTCTCTCTCTGCCCCTCCCCCACTCGCACTCTGCCTCCCTCTCTCAAAAATAAGTAAACATTAAAAAAAATTAAACACGAACTCCCCGTGTCCCCTGCCCCCAGCCCTGGCTCCCATCCACCACTCTCCTTTCTGTCTCTATGAGTTTGACTTCCCTGGGGACCTCGTGTAAGTGGAATTATACACAAGGCTCCTTTTGTGACGGGCTTGTTTCACTGAGCACAGTGTCCTTGAGGTTCATCCGCGTGGTAGCAGGTGTCAGAATGCCTTTCCTTTTTAAGGCTGAGTAATGTTCTGTTGTCTGGATGGACCACGTCTTCTTTACTCAACCCGTCCGTCCACGGACACTTGAGATGTTCCTCTCATGGCTGTTGTAGATCCTGCCGCCGTGAACATGGGTGAACAGATACCTGCTTGCACTTCCTTTGGGCGTGTGTCCAGAAGCAGGACTGCTGAGTCATGTGGGAATCCCATGTTGATTTTCCGGTTGAGCCTGAGGTCTCGGCTACCGCAGAAATTGCTCTCGTGTCTGCCTTGAGTTTGGCCGGCTTGCCAGTTAGTGGCAGGGTTGCAGTCCCCAAAGAAATCCACCGCCCGTGGTTTTGCAGGAGAAATACCGACAGCGTCAGGGGCGATCCCGCGTGGAGAGAGGACCCGGCGGCGAGACGGTGTGAGGGCACGCCTTTTGTTTCTGTCTTCTTCCGATAATCCCGGGTTCTGCCGGTGACCCAAGGGAGGGGTGGTTGCTCAGAGCCCGGGAAACCCAGGTCTGCCCGAGTTGCAAAGTCAGAAGGAGGCTGGTTGGTCTGATGCCCGGCCGAGGGTGGAAGAGAGGCCGTCCGGGGAGACGCGGGGCAGGGGCGGCCGCATTTCCACCGGCTGGCAGCGTGTGCATTTCAAGTTCAAGCTCGTTTCCCTTCCTCCCTGCTTTTAGGGGCTTTTCCCTATTGACTGCCTCATTGACCAGTTAAGTAATTCAATTTTGCCTCTGTAAAAAATAAAGCACTCCATAAAAAATCTCATGTTTTTCTCAATTTATTCCTGTCAATACCACTTAACCCCATCCAGGCTTATTTTCTCATTTATCCTTTGACCGTCGAATGGGGCCTCTGGGTGTTTGAATCCCGTAACACTTCTTCCTCTGTGATTCGAGGTGCACCCCCCGCCCCAGACGCACCCTGAGAGGTCTCCTGGCCCCAGGGACCGTCCCAACCCGCCATGGGGGTTCCTAGCTCTCTCTGTGCCGTGGGTTCGCCCACCCCAAGTCCAGAGAAGCCCATGGAACTTTGTCAGGATGTCGTTTTTATAATGAGCGTAAGATAAAACATACGGGACTAAAAGGAAACCGATTCTGTGGCAATAGAGTTATCAAAATACTGAAACGAAATACTTTACTGACACATCAACAGGAGCCCAGCAGAAGGCAGAGACTCGTATGCGTGTGGAAATAACGATAACGCGAGGTGGGACGTGGCCCGTGGGAAGAGAGGGGACAGACGGACCCCACGGGCATGATTTCTCTTCCCTGTCACCCCCACACCTCAGCCCCTGCTCCCCGTGCACTGTGTCCCCTAGGCTCCCCTCCTTGGCCCCGCAGGCCTCCCAGTGGGGGCTTTTGTCTGCCTGATCTCTGCTGTCCCCCAGAGCCTGGTGCCTAGTAGGTGCTCAGTAGGCAGTAAGTGCGTGTTCAGTGAGGTGTGCCTATATTTCCCTGGACGCCCGCTCAAGTACAGCACAGCAAAGCCTAGCAGTATTCGTGCAACATTCGGGTAGGATAGGAGGTGGCCATTGGTCCTGAAGGGCTGCAGAGCTCACTTCCAGCCCCACCTCCCTGTCCGCTGGGGGTCTGGGAAGGCCCAGAGCATCGCCCCCCTGTCGCTCGCTGTCCGGCCTGCTCTTTGAAGCAACTACAGAGCGGGGAGGGTCATGTTGGTTCCCCGGAGAGATGGGGAGATCTCCTGCCAGAGACCAGAGCCATCCAGAAGCTTCTGACTCGTGGTGGTGGCTGTGCGGCCAGGCCACAGCACCGCCACCCCCCTGGCCTTTGCCCTTTGCCCTTTGACTGGGAGTCAGAGCACTCAGCGGTGAGAAAACACCTGTTCCAAAACGAAGCTGGGGCTCTTCGATAGCTCGCCTGTTTCCAGCCTCATTTCACTTACAGGAGACACCTCCCCCCCTCCCCCCTCCCCCCTCCCCCCTGCCCCCGCCCCCGCCCCCGCCCCGGGATGGCTTGCTGAGCTTTTTCAGACAAAGACAGACGACCGGGTGGGCTGAGGCACTGCCACCAGCGAGGCCGTCCTGGAGGGGTGGCACCGGCTCGTGAGGAAGCGTCCTTCTCAGGGTCCCGCAGGGTCTGGTCATCTGCCGGCAGCCCCACGCCCAGCGGCCCCTCGGGGTGGCCTCCTGGAGGAGTGGCCTCTGTCCACGTCACCCTCCTGCATCATGGCTCACCTTCAAGAAGGTGCCGTCTTTGGGGGCCGATTGGGGTGCCATCAACCCCCCCTTACGATGGGGCCTGGAACAGGGAGGAGGGTTCACTGGGCTCTCCGGGCCTCGGTGTCCTTGTCCCCACAGGGGCTGCCAGGAGCCGCCCCTGCCCTGGGGCGCAGGAGGAGAGCCCAGAGTGCAGGCTGGAGGGCCACGGCCCCACGCCTGGTCCCGTGGCCCCGGAGCTCACTGAGCCGCCAGCTCCCCAGCCGGCAGCCTGCGGGGGTTTGCGCGGCTCTACGATTCCCTGGACGGGGAGTACAGCACAGCAAAGCCCAGCGGTGTTCACGCAACACTCGGCTCCGAGCGTCTGCGCAGCAGACGAGAGAGTATTTCTTGACGGCCGGTTTTTCACAAGTTTCGTGATGTGAATTATTGCCTGGAATGCTCGCCTCTTCAGATCAAGGCTTCCTGTCCATCCCACCCCGGGCGGCCAGAGGCCTGGGCGGCACAAGGAAATCCGAAACCCGCTGGTCTAGCTGAAGGGAGCCTCGGGCCCCCTTCCTAAGATGCCTTTGCTTCCCGTCCCCGTCCTGGCCGGCCCTGGACAGTCCCCAGCATCCTCTGGGGCACAGCCGAAGCCAGAAGGAGGAGCCCCGGACACCGAGGCGGCCCTGTCCCTGTCTGCCTGGCCCGGCCGCCTCTCTCCTCTGGGGTGTGGAGAAGGGGAATCTGCCACAGTCTGGCCACCTTGGCCTCTGAGCTGAGGGGGAAGGGGGTGCCGGGGGCCGTCCGCGCCGCGTGTTGGGGAGGAAGCAAATTGCCCTCAGCACTCCAGGCCATAGGAGAGTCCTGCCTTCTGGGACATTTGCAGACGGCCTCTCAGGGAGTTAGGGTCAGGGCAGGGCCTTGGCAGGCCGGCGCTGGAGGCACGGCTGGTCTTCTGCCTTCTGCCCCCGTCTCTCTCCTGCAGACACATTTTCTGGGCCCCCTCCCCGTGTGCCAGGCTTTGTTCTAGGCTTACGGGACCAGAGAAGCGGAAACCCCCTGCCCAGCCTGGCTCTCAGCCTCACAGGGGCACACGGGCAAGGACGCCAGCCGTGGGAATATGGCGGCTGGGGGAGGGCGGCTGGGGGGGGCGGTGCAGTGGCTCCGGGGATGGGTGCGCTCACATCCTGTGAGTACCCAGAGGCCGCCACCCCGGGATAAGGCTCTCTAGCCGTTGCCCTGTGCCCACCCACCCTGCTCACTTTGCACCCAGGCTGCCACTCTCCTGACCCAGCCGTCAGAGGCTGGCCGCTGGCCTCCAGGCTCGCTGGCCTCCCAGCACGCGGCCCAGGCTGGGTGAGGCACCTGTCACTTGCCAGGGGCAGGAGCCCCACCTGTTGAGAGCCTGTGGCTCTCACAGGGCCCTCGTGTGCGTTATTCCTCCTGAGTCCCCGCGGCCCAAGAGGTTTGTCATCTCTGCGTCCTTCTGGGGCCCAGCAAGACCCAGGGGCTGGGCTTGATCCCAAGCCAGCGTCCTTGGAATTTTTGTGGGGATGAATCACCTCGTCCCGCTGCTCATCGGCGGCCTCTCTCTAGTCCCATAGATGAGCTTGCGCCCAAGCCCCGGGCTGGGGTCTCGTGAGCACGGGGAGGCTCTGAGAGGCCGGGCGGCTGTGTGGACCCACCTGGCCCGCCTGCCCAGGCTTGGGAAGGGCAGGGTGGGGGCTGGGCCTACCTGCCCCCCCCCGCCTTCCCTCCAACTCCGACGGCCTGGCCCCCACCTGCCCCATGGCCCCCACCTGCCCGAACACACTCAGGCCCTCTTCAGGCCATGGCCCTCCCCTGGGGTGTCCCCTCCGCCCTGCTGCCTCCTGGCCGAGTGACCCCAGCCGGCTGCTCACCTCACGGAATTTTGTCTTTCTCATCCTTAAGCGGCGATGAGACTGTCCCTGACCTTGTTGTGGGCAGAGGGTCAGCACACGGAAAGGGCTGGGCTGGGTGCTGTCACCGACTTCTGCTCAGGGTGCCCCTCCTCACCCCTGCCACACTGCCCCATCCTTCAGGGACACGTTCCCTCACCCCGAACCTCACTGGCCTCCTTCTCCAGGGCTTCTAACCCCTTCCCAGCTCCGGGCTTGGCTGGCCCACCCTGGGGTGTTGTCTGGGGTGCAGGGGGTGTCTGCTGAGTCCGGGCAGAGCAGCGGGCCAGAGGCCGCCCTAGAGAGAGTGGGGTCAGCTGTGAGCCCGGCTCGCGGGGCTGAGACAGGCCCCGGGCTCGGCCCAGGTCGGCTGTATGTTCGGAGTCGTGGAGCCCCCTGAGAGTGGCCGCCGAGCCTCACCCCCGGCTGGCATGTGAGCACGGATGTGTGAGTTTGGGATCATTTCCAGTCTGGGATTTGCTGGATCCCTAAGCTCACCGCGATGCCAAAGCCAGCAGACTTTGTTTCCAGCGTGAGGGGAGGAAGGCAGAGTGCCAGGATGACCCCCCGCTCGTCTTCGAATCGGAGAGTTTTATTGACACCCGTGGGGCTCGGCCTGAATTTGTACTTCCCGTACAGGGCGTTTGAGAGAGCGGTTTTGGAATGGTTGATTCGCTGCTTCAACAGCAAGGAATTGAGAGCCTGTCCAGGCCGTACCTGTGCCAGGTGGGTGGGGTGAGGTGGCCGAACGAAGCCTGGTCCCTGCCCAGAGAGGGGGACAGATGATGACCCGGGGACACAGCCTGGTCCCTGCCCAGTGAGGGGGACAGATGATGACCTGGGGACACAGGGCAGGAACGGGTGGGAGGGATGCATGGTGAGGGGGTCCCTAAGTGGGGAGGGGGAAGCAAGGGCACGTGTGGGTCGGTGGTGAGGGAGGGTGTCCTGGAGGAGGGTGGCATTTCCCCGGAGGTCTGTTGGGGTACTGCAGGGCTGCGTGTGGCAGGGGGTGCTCAGGGAGAGCTTCCCGGCTGGCCCGTCTTCCTGGGTGCTTATCCAGTGACTTCTCCGTTGCCGGGGACTCCTGTCCTGCTCTGGACCTCGAAGGGGTGCCCGGGAAGGTGGCTATAGTGCTTGGGGCTGCCTGTCCTCTCCTAGGTGAGTACCCCTGTTAGACGGGGGGACACGGTGCCCGCCTTGTCACACTGTCACGGCTCTGTGTTGAGACACTTCAAGCAAACGCTGGTCGCCAGGCCTGGCACCCAGGGCCCGTCTATTCCAGGAAGGGGGCCCTAGGACCCGCCACCTGCTGACCACGTCGGCATCTTGGGGCACCGGGTGGGGGGGCTGTGGTCAGCCCCCTGCCAACACCCCGGTGCCCGCAGGACTCTTCTGGGAGCTCCTGTCTCTCCCGCAGGCCTGGAAGTTTACAGCAGGGCTGAGTCGGGGCCGCAGACTCACCTGTGCGGGAAATTTCTTGGGTCTGCGTTTCTTTTCTCCAGCGAGCAAACTCTGGGTTGCCTCGTACTGCACGGAGCAACCTTTCCCCCGAGTCTCCCCACCTGGAGAAATCTTGGAGAGCTTCCCAGAGGTGGCAGTGGGGAAAGGAGAGGAGGGAGGGAGGGCATCCAGGTGGCTTGGGAATGGGAGGAAGAGCCTAGAAGCCTGTAGGTGCTGCCAGGTCAGTCACTTCCCCAGGTTGTTGTGGCGCCTACTTAAAGGCGTGGATCTGTGGGTCGTCCTCTTGAAATTCCACAGAGTGCACCCACGTCCCACCCACCGGGCCACTGAGAAGGAGGCAGTGCGACGGGGGGAGGGGCGAGGTGAGTGGCTGAGAGTCTGTTGGCTAATCCTCAGTCCCTTCCTTGCGCCTGGAAGAAAGGATAATGGCACGTCTCTTTCATGGTTCAAGTGGGTAGTGAAGGGTGTCTGTTTCTGCATAATTCCGTCAAGCACGTTCCCGGTCTTCTGTGTGCGGAGGCCTGAATCTCCATGGCTTCCCCGCCTGGAGGTCCTGTCCCCCCTCCCCCGTACCTCCGAGGAGGAGGTCGAAGGCAGAGCAGGGGGTGGGGGGGGGCAGGGTGTGGGGACCCAGGCCAGGGGTGACAGCGTTCAGGTCTTTGCCTGCTACCCCTTGGCCGCCCAGGGGCTTCTTCTCTTCCTGGCCCCTGCTGGGACGGACTGTCCACACCATGTGGTCCCCCCTGACTGTTCCGGCCGACTGGTCAGACCTTCCTGCTTAGCTTTAAGGTTCTGTGAGGGTTCGTGTTCCTGCTTCCTGTCTTTCCCCGTAGCTCCCATGATGCTGTGCACCGAAGGGCGTGTGTTAGGCAGGATTCTTGATTCCGAGTCCTAGTAACCTGACTCCAAGAAGCTTAAGTGAAAAAGGAGACTCGTAGGCTCACGGGAAGCCCAGGGTGCTGACTTTTGGCTCCAGGGGCCCTAACGCCCGCACCAGGCACGGTCCCTCCGTCTCCGGCTCTGCCTCTGGGCTCTGCTTCCCCGTGTGGTCGCCTCCTTCTCCGACAGCCCACTCGGGTCGTGGCTCTGTGGGAGACTGAGGCTGCCGGCGCTTACCGGGGCCCTCGTGCCCGCCCTGCACCCCTCACCCCGGCCAGAGGGCTGAAATGCTGAGTGCCAGGCTGAGACCCCGAGCCCAACCCTCGACCCACACAGCCTGAGACTCAGGGGGAGCAGTTCTGGGTGGGACCCTACAGAGGGCAGGTGGGGAAGCTCTGGAAGGGGCTGAGCTGCAGCCTTGGGTCTCGACTGGCTTTGTCGGCAGAGGGCCCTCCTCCCACCTCGGGAGAACACCCAGCGTCGTGAATGATGTCCCCACCCCCCAAAGCCGGGACTCCTAGAGGGGTCTGTTCTGGGCAGTGTGATGTCCACCGGAAAAGGTGACAGAGCTGTCTCCGTTCACATGGGCAAGGCTGAGACAGCCTCCCTCACCTCGCTTTTTATGGTTTACTGTCTGCTGAAGCCCCAAGCCTGGCCGGCCAAGGCCGCTGAGCCCTGCCTGGGGCCATGTCCACTCCACAGAGCTCATGAGTGAAAGAGACCCCCACTGCCTCTGACCCGTGGCCTGTGACAATCCTGTGTGGGATGCGTCATCGGGCACAATGCCCGCCCCGTGGATTCACTGTGGCGAGGCCGGTGGCCGGAGTTTTGCGGTGACAGATCGTGGGGTGAAATGCCAGGGGAGGTGGACATCACCCAGCAGAGGCCTTAGAACCCTGGACCCGAGCCACAGGACGGCCTGAGCAGGGCTGGAGGCGGCCGTACCTGATGGTGACGTGGACTGAACGCAGTCAGGGAAATGGGGTCCGAACAGCACGGTTGTCCTGGCCTGGAGACAGAGGCTCCAGTGGTCTTGTCCGTTAGCGGTGATCTCCGTCTTTCAGGGCCTTTGGGTGTGCCACCAGAGTCTCATCCCAGAGAAGTCAAGAGCCACTGAGTGAAATCACCTAATGCGGGTGTTGAGAGGAATCTTCGAGCCTGGCGGCCCCATTTTGCAGATAGATCAACTGAGGCCTGGGGAGGTTGAGCCGTTGGAACAGACTCCAGAGCTGTGAGTGGCAGAGCGGGGTCTGCGTACTCTCAGGCCTGCGCCCTTTCCGGATGGAGACCCCCGAGAGCCTGGGGCCTCTGACCCTGGGAAAGGCTGTCTGACGCCCGAGCCAGCCCTGGCTGTGATCTCAGGAGTTGGGGTGGCTGGCGCGGGCTTCTGGGGCTCTTATTTCACAATCCTACCCAAGCTGGGAAGTTCCGTCTAGGGAGCGAGCCGGGGGCCGCCCGCGCTCCTGTTCCCTCTTGGGAGTTGGCTGCGTGTCTTTGTTTTGGGGTCTCCAGCCCTGGGTGTCTGGAAGCAGCCGCAGGGGAAGGTGAGTCACAGATGGTCTCCTCTGGTCTTCGGAGAAGGGAGCCAGCCCCTGCTCACGGCTCCTCTGCCAAGAAGACAGCTGTCGGGTGGGAAGGCTCTTGTGTGGACTCATTCATTCATTCGTTCACGTGGGCACCTACTGTGAGCGGAATCTTGCCGAGGAGGAGGCCTGGGATAGACTCGCAGGATCTCAGCATTTCCAGGGTGCTTGGGATCCCTCCAGGGATGGGAGGCTCACCCCTTGCTGAGACAGCACATTCCAGGGTGTCTGGTCGCTGCTGAGAGTGGCTGAGGTCAGCACCGCGCTGGGGTTGCAGTGAGAAGACGATGCTGCCCCAGGCGGAGAGGGTTGTCTGGTGGATGTGAGGACGCCTGCCTTTGCTGCTTGGGTTTCTGGGCTGCGAGTCTGTTCTGCTCCGAGAGTGGGGAGGGGTGAGGTCCTGCTGAGGGGCCAGGCTTTGCCTGTACTTGATGGCAGACACTGGAAAGCAGGGGTGAGGGAGGCTTCGGCCACGTAGGGGAAACCACCCCGCCCAGGACGGGTCTGTCTGGCGGCTGGTGGTGGGTGGGGGACAGAGGGCTGGGGTCTATGGCTGGGGCCCTTTGCTCAAGGCCATGTCTCTTGTGGCTGCTGTAACGGGAGAGCCACACACCCGGTGGCTGAGAACACAGATATATTCTCTTATGGTTCTCGGGGTCACAAGTCCAAGTCAGTGTCACTGGGCTGCAGGTAGGGTGTCAGCAGGGCTGGTTCCTTCTGGAGGCTCCAGGCGGGGAGGGGATCTGATCCCTTGGGTTTCTCAGCTTCTGGAGGTGCCCACACTCCTTGGCTGGTGGCCTCTTCCTTGTGTCCCATGGCCTCTGCTCTGTGGTCAAATCTCCATGACTCTGACAGTGCCTGGTGTTCTTTGGCGCATGGCTACCCTCTCTCCCCCCCACTGAGCTCTGCTTCGGTCACAGGGCCCTCCGGGTCACACCTCCTTCTGCCTCCCTCTCATAGGACCTGGAATTCTACAGGCCCATCCCAATCATCCAGGACAACCTCCCAACGCGAGGTTCTCAGCAGCACCTGCCAAGTCCCTTGTAAGATAACATGTGCACAGTTTCTGGGTTCAGGGGCATCTTTTGGGGCTGGTGTTAGCTGCCACTGCCCTCCTCTCCCATGGGCCTCCCCTGGCCCTTATGCGGCAGACCTGGCCACCCGTTCTCAGGTCCCCCTCATCCCCGTCTGTCTCTGGCTTTTGCACCTGGAACCGTCTCTACCTGGCCTGGAACCTTCCAGCGTGGCCTCCTAACCGCGGGCCTCCCCTGCTTTGGCCCCACCGTGATGTGCATGATATTCTGCCCTCCATCATCTTCCCAGGACACCCGCCCTGGGGCCCAGAGGACCCCGCAGCCTTGCTCACACCGCGGCCCTCAGGTACAGCGAGTGTCAGTGAACGTCTGTGGAATGGACGGGTGAATGGAGGCGTCCATACTTGAGTCGCAGATAAACGAGAGGAAGGCTCTTTTTCAAGCACATCTAACCGGGTTGCCTGATGCTGGGCCTCTGGGCCCATCCTTCTGTCTGTAGACCTGTATGGGGGGTGCCATGCGGCTGAGTCTGCGTGCTTTTACTTAAGACAAAGATTTTTATTTCGCTTGGAGGCAAAATTCGGCCAACTTCGAACGATACCAAATCAGTAAATGTCTACTGAGCAGGTGCAAATGGAAGGTGGCTCCCCAGGGTGGGGAGGGGAGGGGAGGGGAGCTCTGCACACCCCTGAGAAAATTGCCCAGGGCCTGTGGCTTCTGCTCACAGGTGACCTGTTACTGAGTTGTGCATGTGCACGTGTGACAGCATAAATGAACGAGAAGGAAGAGTGCCCAACAGCTGCATCCTGTGCAAGGAAAGAGGCCATGAGGGAGGGTTGTTGTTGGGGGGGGGGGTGCTTCTGCCTACAGGAGCCTGGAGGACGTAGGCAGGGCTCACAGGGGAAGCGGGGGGCGGGGGGCAGGCTTTTCGACGGTCACAGGTTTTACGATGGTGAGGCTTGAGGGATTTGGGGAGGGCTGAGGGCCCTGCAGAGGGGACAGCTAAGCTGAGCTGGGGTCGTGGCGAACAGGGTCCCCGGCCTGCCCGTCCCGCTGGTTAGCTGAGTGATGTCGGGCGGACCGTGGCATCTCTTGGAGGCCTGGCCTCCCCACCTGCACGTGTGCGAATGGCGGGCACGGCCGAGCCCCTGGGCCCCCAGGAGGGCCCCCCAGGAGCAGAAGTCATCTTTGCAGGTTTGTGAGCCGTACGACTTGGCTGAGGCAGGAGGTCGGATTAAACAATTAAGGAAATCGGAACAAGGAGATCCCCGGCTTCTAATGGTGCCTGGCGGGTTCACCTCCCGTTCGGCCCTGCCTCGCCTCCTATTTGCACTCCGTAAATGGATTCTAATAGCTTTCTTCTCCTCCCTCCCTGCAAGGATGGCCTTGGTAGCCAGAAAGGAAATGAGTTTCAGGGCGAAGCCTATTTTTACCGTGGTGGAGACCAAATTGTTAATTACCTAGAAATCGCATGAGGATTTTTAGCCTGAAAAAGTTTTTTTCCTTGGGTTCAACTTTTCGTGGATATTAATTATAGATACCGGTTTCAGCCCACTGAAATAATTCCTCTCTCAAGAGATTGAAGACTTTTAAAATGCTGTCCCTTGTTAAACATAACGCGTATTCTTTCTACTGTTTTGCTGCTCGGTGCGTGGGATGGAAATATGAGATTGGGGAATTTAAAAATGATTTCATACCTTGTCCGTATTTAACTAAAGGTTGATTCCAGACTCTGTGTGTGTTTCCAAATCTCCAAAACCAGTGGGGACATGATGGTAAAGGTCGAGAAGGCAACCCTTTAATGGTGTGAATATTAATCCTGATAGAAATGTCACGGCTCCTCTCTGATGCAGAACGCATCTGCCCGTGTTTGAGTCCGTGAAACGCCATCCCGGGCCTCGCAGTGCACGTGGGGAGACACATCCCAGGCAGGCCGAGGCGCTGGTGTCCCTTCAGATCGATGTTCTGGAAATACCTACTCGGTGTCTACGTTCCGGCCGTTAAGACTTCGCACAAGCAGCACCCCTACCCCCCCCACCGCCATTCCAGAGTGGGCCACGGGCCACAGGCCAAGCCACAGAACCTCCAAAAAGCCCTTCCCAAGCCCAGCCCTTCCCGGGGAGGGACTGGAAGGGACTGATTTCGGCAAGGGGTGGGCTGCTGTCCGGCTCAGGAGGAGAGGGCCCAGTGGAGGCCCCCCCGCCCCCGGTCTGGGGCGTCCCTGTGCAGACACTCGAGTCATGTGCTCCTATGGCCTTCCCGGAGCCCGGACGCTGCTCTGTTTTCGGGCTCCTTCCCAAGCACACGTTTGGATGCTGTGGGAAGTGATTTAGGGGGTGGGTTGGCGTGAAATTTCCGGCAAATCGTTTCAGCACACTGCACATTTAATTTCTTTTATGTTTCCGAGTTGCTGTAGAAAGTAAATGATTAATTAAGCAGCACCCACACAGTTTTTTTAAAAAGAGGAATGATTTTTCAAAACAGAGTAATGCCCCAGTGATTTGTCAGAGAGAGAGAGAGAGAGAGAGAGAGAGAGAGAGAGAGAGGAAGGGAGAGAGAAGAAGGCTTTAATAAGCAGAATGCTGTTCAATAAATCATAATTACTTACGTGGGCAAATGGCGTCAGCTCGATGGGGGCGCCCACTTACGCGTCTGATCACGCTGACTTTCTCTTTCACGCCGCAGAGCTGGGTGCACCCCTGGGGTCGACCAGATATCTGCAGGCCCTTATGGGCACATGTTACCACCTTTTTGGTTTCCTCTGAGCTGCTGAACTGATATCCTTGAAGAGTTACGCCCAAACTTTGTGTATCTCAGACTCTTCCTGGGGGAGCTTGGTAGGAAGGTGGGCTGCAACCTACCTCGGGTGTCCTGGGTGGGGGTTAGCGGGGTGGGCCTGGCGTCTGCGTGTTGAATGAGCTCCCCAGGCTCGTGTGATCTGCGCCTCCGTGCGAGAGTCCTGTCTCGGGCTGTGTGGCCTGAGACATGTCAGATTAATCTGACTTGATTAAGCACGTCTGTGTTAAGTATCCTCTGAGCCTCCGGCCCTGTGCTAGGTGGTGGTGACCATCATTACTGCCTTCATGGAGCATATACTTTAGCAGGAGAGAGGGACACAAAGCCTAAAAAAACAGCTGAATAAATTCAGACGGTGCTAAGTGCTACAGAGAACCTCAAACAAGGAATGACCTACAGGTGATGGGGGTTGGGGGCAGGTCAGGGATGCTTGAGCAAATTGCCAGGCAAGACCTGGGGGAGGCATTGCGGGTCTGAGCCGGGAATGAGTGTGGCACGTGTGCGGGACAGAAGGGAGGGCAGTGCCACGTGACCCAGCCACGTCCCTCCTGCGATGTGCTCACCCCAGGGAAAGGAATACCTCTGTCCCCCCACACCCTTGCACACCGATGTCTGTGGCAACGTTATTCGTAATTTCCCAAAGTGCAGCAACCCCGATGCCTATCAGCCAGTGAATGGAGAAGCAGCACGGCTTATGTCCACACAGAGGAATACTGTTGGGTCATAAAAAGGAAGGAATCGCTCACACACGCCGCCACATGGATGGGCGTTGAGACCGTGGCACTCACGGAGGGCCAGACACAAAGACCGTGTGTGTTCTGATTCAGGACGGAACCCATGCTCGTTTTTGACCTTGCAAGAAGAAAGGTCTAAGAAAAAAGAAAACCACCGTTACCAATAATCCCCTATTTTGGAGGTAAGCGTCTAACCTTCTGGTCATTCCCTTCCCGTGTTGCTTCTGTGTGAGGATGAGAACCGTGCTTTGGAGTTTGGAGCTCTCGGCGCAACTAACATTAAGTGGCAAGCGTTGTCCTACGTTGGTGAAAGTCCTTTTAGAGGTGACTGGGGGCGTCTGGGTGGCTCAGTTGGTTGAACGTCCGATTTTGGCTCAGGTCGTGATCTCACGGTTCACGAGTTCGAGCCCCGCGTCGGGCTCTGTGCTGACAGCTCGGAGCCTGGAGCCTGCTTCAGATTCTGTGTCTCCCTCTGTCTCTCTGCCCCTGCCCACTTGCTCTCTCTGTCTCTGCCTCTGTCTCTCTCAAAAATAAACGTTAAAGAAAGAAACTAGGGGTGACTGTACCTTCATTTACCATTTTCCAATCGTACCCCTGGAAGGATGCTTGTTTTTTACTATAAATGATTACATTTTCACGCATTAACCAAATGGGCGCCCTCTGATGTAACTCTGTCCGTGTATCTGATGGTTTTCTAGGACAAATTTGCTGAGAGGGAGCCACCAGGTCAAAAGTCAGGAACCTCCAACATACTAGTTATGTGGACGTCTTCCGGAAAGATCCACCGTGCATCCCAGAACCACAGCATGCCTAGCGCGTGATTAAGTGACGAGCGCAGGCATTACGTGGACCCTTCCCAGGAAGGGCTGGGCTTGGAAGGACTTTCTGGAGGATGTGTGCGTGGCCCGTGGCCCGCTCTGGAATGCTGGGTGCGAAGTCCCAGTGGCTGGAAAGCAGGCAGACGCTTTGTCTGGGGGAGGTGGGGGGAGCTGAGTGGTCCCCCCAGGGGATGGGCGGAGCGGGGAACCTCACATGGGCACGGCCTGCAGACTCCTGCCTCTGGCTCCTGGGGCCTCGATCTGCACGGCTTCTGGGTGTGGGCGAAGCTGTTGGGGCTGCGGCCTGAGTGTGTTAAGAGGCCATTCCGCAGGGAACAAAGCCCGGAGAGGCTTCTGTGATCTCACAGCGGCTGTGGTGGCCTTCCTCCTGCCCGCATCCTTGCCAGGGTTTTGCTGAAAGGTTACAACAGAAACCCAGGAGTCTCTGCTTAACTAAGGCTTTTATTGCTTGCCCCGCTGAGCCTTCACGCTGTTTTGTCTGGTGTTTGGAAGCTTTCTGAGTGTCGTGGTCAGCGGGGCCACGGGGCTGACTCAGGAGTGACTTGGACTTCAGGGGCCGGGGTTCCAGGACCCCCGCCTCCCCCTAAACAGGCACAGGCTCGGGCAGGCGTCGTCATGCCAGTGTCCTGGGGCGACCGTGGTTCCGTGGGACCCGAGGCTTCCCCCGCGTGGGCCCCTGGTTTCCGTGGACAACTCAACTCGGTTTGGCAGCAGGGAAGGGGCGGGCGGGAACGCGGGACCCCTGCTCCCGCCCCCCGTAGCTGCGTGCCTGCCCGTGGGGGAGCAGGGACGCGGTGGCGGCCTGGCAGGCAGGCTGGGCTGCCGGGTGTGAGACTCCAGGTGTGGCCTCTGGCGGGACGGGCCCTTCGACCCCGGGCTGCGGCTCGAAAGGCTTGTTACAGCGAAGGTTTAGCTGATCCTCCCCGGAGGGTCTTTGGGCAAGGGAGGAGAGGATCCCACCAGAGGGGGGCCAGAAAGCGGGGTGTCCGCAGGTGGAGGGACGTGGGGCGTCCCGAGGCGGAGCGGGGTTCTCCTCGTCCACCCCCAGCACACAAGCACCCAGCGCTTTGTTGCCGCAGGCCTGGGCGAGGGCTCCACGAACTCGTTGGGTCCCGAGGCAGGTATACTGTTCTCACCCAGTTTGCTTATGGAAGAGCCGAGGCACAGAGAGGTTAAGTAACTTGCAGCAGGTCACACAGCTCGGTGGCCAGCCCTGGAATTTGACCGCGGCCACCTCACTGTGGAGTCACGTTCTTTTTTTTTTAATTAATTTTTTTAATGATTTAAAAAAAATTTTTTTTTTCAACGTTTATTTATTTTTGGGACAGAGAGAGACAGAGCATGAACGGGGGAGGGGCAGAGAGAAAGGGAGACACAGAATCGGAAACAGGCTCCAGGCTCTGAGCCATCAGCCCAGAGCCTGACGCGGGGCTCGAACTCCCGAACCGCGAGATCATGACCTGGCTGAAGTTGGACGCTTAACCGACTGCGCCACCCAGGTGCCCCAATGATTTTTTAAAAGTAGAATTTATCGCCCAGTTAGCTAACATAGAGTATGCAGTGTGCCCTTGGCCTCGAGAGTAGATTCCCATGACTCATCACTTACGTACACCACCCAGTGGTCATCCCAAGTGCCCTCCTCGACGCCCATCACCCATTTTCTCCTCCCCGCCTCCGCCATCAGCCCTCCGTCCGTTCTCCGCATTTACGAGTCCATGGAGTCCGCGTTCTTAAGCCGCATGTGTGGCGGGGAACTTCCCCGGGCCTCTGCTTTCTTATCTGTTCAATGGGATTACTGATGCCTGTGAGCACAGAGCGGGAACCCGAGGGCTGTTTGATCTCGTTATTCATCGTTTCAGCAGATTAGGACAGCCGTGCAAAGAGAGTGTGGATGCCGCAGGAGGTGGGACCCCCCCTGGGCTGGTGGGGAGAGCCGTGGGGGGGTCGGGGGGGCCCAGGTACCGCCAGCAGGAAGCTGATTCAGCCCCACCTGCTGGGAGGCCGGAAGCTCCTGCGAAGCCAGGCTGTGGCCAGATGGTTCCTCACCTTGCGGGGGGTTCAGCCCCAGGGGCGGCCCCGGGAGCCTGGCTGGGAAGGCAGGTCTGCCGATGTCTAATCTCCTCTACATCTGCCTCCTTGAGCCTCGAGTGTGAAGGCAAGTGCACCATTAAGGCCGCAAACAGGAACATGCAATTAGCTTTAATATTTTGTGGTGAGTGGGGTGGGGTGTGAGGAGGGAAGCTGGCCTGAGAATCCTTACTTTCCGGTGTTTGGCTTCGATCCATTTCCTCTGCTCACACTTGGTGATCGATCGTGGTGGTCCTGGCTGGGGGAGGCAGAGGGGTGAAATGGGGGCGGGGGGACTGGGGATCGTCCCCTCCACCCCCACTTCCCCTTCAGGACGGTCCTGAGGCTCCGATCCCGTCCCCCAACCTGAGGGGGCCAGATGGGCAGATCCCAGGGCCCTGAGCTTCTTTACGTGTTGACTTCATCAGTGGCATCTCTGTCTCGGGCAAGACGTTTGACTTCTTTGCTTTGAGGTTTCCTCTAAATGATGGTAAAGAGACCAGTCTTCCCTCCACCTTATGGGGAATGGTGTTTGCTATGCTCCTTAAAATGATTCAAAGAGAAAGAGGCAGGGAGAGAAGGAGAATATGATCCAATTATACGAAATACGTTGGCAGACTCCTGTTCATCCTTTGAAACCCTACTAAAATTATTGCCTCCTCCGTGAAGCCTTTCCTGATTGCCCCAGCCAGAGTTGCTCATACTGCCTGCTCACACTGGTGCTTTGCTGCAGACACATTTTCATCACGGGTCGGCCCCACCCACCTGCGTTAGCCTGTCAGGCTGGGGGACTCTGGACGGTGGGACCCAGGTGTCTTCATCTTCGTGTGCCCCACACCTGACGCTGCTCTCAGCCCAGAACGGGCCGTGACCACGGTCTGCTGAATTGGAAGGAGACAGGGTGTATGTTGCATTGTCTCCTTGAACCTCTTTCTGCTTGTTCTTGGATGTGGCCCGGCCAGCATGGGAGTCATCTGGGGTCGGGGGGGACCTTGCATGTGCTGGGTCTGGTCCCGGGAGGGGGCAGAGACGGGGCGCACCGCCATCTGTGGTGGTCCAGGACAGTGGGGCTTCTCCCGTGTTCCTTGCCCGTGGGCCTGTCCCAGCCCCTCCAGGCACGGCGGCCTCAGCGTTGGGAACACAGCCTTAGGGGTCTCGCCGGGTCATTTATACCAACAATCCGTCAGAAGCCTGTCCAGATTTCAGGGGAGGGGACCTAGGCCATCTCGCGGGATGATTTGGGGCCGTGTTCGAAAATCTCCATGGTGAGGGACGCCGGGGGTGACTCAGCGGGTTAAGTGTCCCGACTTCAGCTCAGGTCGTGATCTCACAGCTCGTGAGTTCGAGCCCCGCGTCGGGCTCTGTGCTGACGGTGGGAGCCTGCTTGGGATTCTCTCTCTCCCTGCCTCTCTGCTCCTTCCTCTCTCTCAAAATACATCATCAAAATAAATATTAAAAAATTAAAATAAAAACTCCACTTGGTTCTCAATTTCTCTAGAAAACCTCACTTTTGGAGGTGTCTTGACAGGGAAGTGGGCCACTGGAGAGCAGCGGGGGTAGAGGACACTGTCACCCCCTGCAGACGTGCTGTGGCTGGGTGCCCCTCTTGGCGGTATGGCCACAGGTGTGGGACTTCCAGACAGCTCCCCACCCCCCCCCTTCCCCCCCACCCCGCCCCTGCCCCCGCCACTTTCTTCTCTGTCCTGACTCTTTCCCCCGGGGCCTCTGCAGCTGACAGAACCCCGCCCGTGTCCCCATGCAGAGGGCCTTAACTACCCTTTTGTCGCCGTGGGCTCTTGTCTTGTCTTCCAGAACCTGCTGGTGCAGGGATTTGCCCAAGCTCCTGGAGGGACCCATGGGCTCTGTGGGTGGGGCGAGTGGGGAGGGTGTGATAGTTTCATTTTCTCTTTTTCTGGGGGCCCCAGTCCTGCAGGGAAACAGGGTGACAGGGGGCATTGGAGACTGCCAGGAGGGGGAGAGGAGGGGTGATATGTATTAGTTTGCTGGGGCAGCTGTAACCCAGTGCCACTGTCTGGGGCCTTGCACCCGCCACGTATTCCCTCCTGGGCCTGGAGGACAGAAGTCTGGGATCCCGGTGTGGGCAGAGGCCTCCTTCTGTGGTGTGTGGATGGCTGTCTTCTCCCCGTGTCCTCACGTGGTCATCCCTGTGTGTGTCCGTGTCCTCTTGCTATGGGACACCGGTCAGATCGGATAAGGACCCACATGTGTGACCTCATGTACCTTAATTACCACTTTAAAGGCCCCATCTCCAAATACAGTCATGTTCTGAGGGGCTGAGGGTCAGGGCTCCGACACGTGAATTTAGGGGGGACACGCTCAGCCACCAGCTGGGCGCAGGTGCTGTGGGGAGCCCCTGGCTCGGAGACCAGTGGCAGCCCAGAACCAGCTCAGACTCTCTATCACGTACTGGTTCTGTAACTGGGGCCCGTGGCTTGCATTTTCCCTTCTCTCGTCTTTAGGGTGGGGTGACAGTCCCCACTGCACAGGGCTGTCACCAGAGTTCTAGACATTGCAAACACTGCCCTGCTTAGTGCCAGGGGCCATGACGACCACCAGAACAAGGGAGGGTCCTGTGGCCCCCGCACACACTCGGCAGGCTGCTAGTTCCCCTCGTGGACACTGCGGTCAGGTCAGGGCTGGAACGACCCGCGCCTGCAGTCCAGGCTGCCTGCCCGCCCTTGGCCCCTGAGTGGGCTCTGAGGTGAGGCCTGACCCTC
This sequence comes from Lynx canadensis, assembly GCF_007474595.2. Taxonomy (NCBI): domain Eukaryota; kingdom Metazoa; phylum Chordata; class Mammalia; order Carnivora; family Felidae; genus Lynx; species Lynx canadensis. The sequence goes on from NC_044306.2 coordinate 202,040,397, forward strand.
GCTGTGGCCTTGTCCGTGACAGAGCTCCTTAGGCCCTGTGGCTGCCATAGTTCTGTCCCTTTCGACTTCTAGACCCGTGCTGGCTCTGCCTGTGGGATGTCCCTTCTGCTTTCTGGGCACCGGGGGTGTTTTGTCCTGCTCAGAGCCTCTCCTCCCAGGATGGCCCTGTTTTCTTGCACTGCTTTCTCTCTCCAGAATATGCTCTGCTTCTCCTTATTCTCACACAGCAAAATCCTTCCCACCTAGCAGTGCCTGACTCCCTAAAGATTTCCCTGACACCTGGCTGAAGTGATCTGTTAGCTGCCCCACCTCCCCCCACCCCCCGTCTTGGAACCAGAAGGGCCTCAAGGTATCCACCCTCTTACCCAAGTGGCTCTAGAGCCTTTCTAGAAAGACAGCTGCCATCTTGTTAGACTTGGCCTTTCTGGGGCGCCTGGGTGGCTCCGTCGGTAGAGCATCTGTCTGACTCTTGATTTCAGCCCAGGTCATGATCCCAGGGTCGTGGGATTGAGCCCCATGTCAGGCTCTATGCTGAACATGGAGCCTGTTTGGGACTCTCTCTCTCTCTTTCCCTCTGCTCCTCCTCCCTGTTCTCTCTCTCTTTCTAAAAAAAGAAAAGAAAAAAAGAATTGGCCTTTCTTCCCAGAGAAGGTCCCTGATGAGGAAGGTCACCACCTCCCAGCATTGATGTCTGTAAGTTCCTTTTCTCATAACTTGCTCAGAGTTCCTCCTGTCATAATCCAAACCAAGCCTTACTTGGCTCATCTTCAGGGCACAGAGGGCAGCTGCTGGTCACTCGAGGGCTGAGAAATGTACTAAGAGCTTCTGCCAAGGCTGCGAGCACTAAATTTACATGATGTTCTCATGCTCAAGTGTGTGATGACTTAGGGCAGGAACAGTGTCATCATGCTCATGTAGGAAGGAAACAGATACCTGCTTCATTCGTCTAGTCCTCTATCCACCTACCTACCTGTCCTCCCTCCCTCCATCTATCCAACATCTATCCATCTGTCCATCCATCTATCATCCACCAATCCTCTATCCAAAATCCATCCATCCCTCCATCCACCCACCATCCATCCATCCATCCATCCCTCCATCTATCACCCATCCATCTACCCATCCACTCACCCACTCATCCATCCATCCACCCACCCATCCATCATCCATCCATCCTCTATCCAAAATCCATCCATCCATCCATCCATCCACCCACCCACTCATCCATCCACCCATCCACCCATCCATCATCCATCCATTCATCCATCCATCCATCCATCCATCCATCCATCATTCATCCATACATCCTCTATCCACAATCCATCTATCCTTCCATCCACCCATCCATTCCTCCATCCACCCACCCATCCATCTATCTATCCACCCACCATCCATCCATCCCTCCATCCATCACCCATCCATGTACCCATCCACCCACCCACTCATCCATCCACCCACCCACTCATCCATCCATCCACCCACCCATCCACCCATCCATCCACCCATCCATCATCCATCATTCATCAATACATCCTCTATCCACAATCCACCCATCCCTCCATCCACCCACCCATCCATCTATCTATCCGACCACCATCCATCCATCCCTCCATCCATCACCCCTCCATGTACCCATCCACCCACCCACTCATCCATCCATCCACTCACCCATCCACCCACCCATCCATCTATCTATCCGACCACCATCCATCCATCCCTCCATCCATCACCCCTCCATGTACCCATCCACCCACCCACTCATCCATCCATCCACTCACCCATCCACCCATCCATCCACCCATCCATCATCCATCCATTCATCCTCTATTCAACATCTATCCATGCATTCATCCAATATCGGTCCATCTAACCATTTGTCCTTCTGTCCATCCATCATCCACCTGTTTATCGATCCATCTGTCCATCCCTCTGTCATTCATCCATCCATTCAGCCATCCATTCATGCATCCATCCATCTGTTCTCCTATCTGTCCATCTGTTCTCATGTTCCTTCATTCATACACCACCCACTTCTCTGTTCACTCACTCAGGAAACATTTATGGAAACCCTGTACTGTATTGTGCACTGGGGATATCCAGGTGCCCAGGACGGCCTAATGAAGGAGAAAGGCCCAAAGTGACCATGCAGGTAGTGAATCATCTTGCAAAAGTGGCCAGCCAGCATCTGGTGGGGACACAGAAGACGGAGAGCTTCATTCCTTCTAGTGGGAGAGGATCTGAAGGCTTCATAGGGGAGGTGGCCTTTCCACCTTTAGGGCGGGCATGACTCCCATAGTCTGGGTCGTCAGCAGAGAAGGTGCTGCAGGCTGAGGGCACGGCATGGGCGACGTGTGGTGCCCGGGGGATGGGGAGAGACCCAGGCAGGCGGAGCGTGGGCACGCAGGGCTCTTGGGGTGGGGCGTGATGCCGGAGAGGGGCTTGGACTGGATCACGGGCAGCCGAGGTACGTGGGGCTGGTTTTATGCAGCCCCACTATT